>NC_048597.1:99344182-99396682 GCF_003668045.3 Cricetulus griseus
AACATCTCTTTTAAAAGTGAGGGTTCTTGTCATGGCAATTTTTTTTAACATTAACATGAACAAATGATAGATTGGTAGATGTTGAAAGTGGAGAGGTGTTTGTATTCAAGGCAGCCAGGGGGTGGGAAAGATGGCTCAGCAGTTAAGAGCACTATCTGCTCTTCCAGAGGACCTGGGTTCGATTCCCAACATCCACACAGTGGCTCACAGCTGTCTGCAACAACAGTCCCAGGGTATCTGATTCCCTTTTCTGGCCTCTATGGGCATGAAGCACACATGTGGTTCACGACATACACAAAGGCCATACACATAAAATAATAGTAATTGAAAATAAAGTTTTAAAAGAAATCAAGCCACGTGTAGTGATGCACACTGGTGATTCTAGCACTGGGAAGTAGAAGTAGGAGAATCATAAGTTCCAGACCAGTCTCAGCTACATAGCAAGACCTGCTCAAAAAAATGAAAAGAAAAGACAAATAAAGAGGAGAGGAAGTCATCTTTCCCACATGGGAGCTAAGAGTGCACCTCAGTAGTAGGGTGCTTGCCTAATGTGCTTGAGTCTTTATGTTCCAGGCCAGTATCAGGGAAAAGAGAAAAGGAAGAAAGCAGAGAGGTGGGAAGCCGAGGGGAGGAAAGGAGAAGGAAGAGAAAGGAAGGAAGGGATGAAAAGGGAGGGGGAAGGAGAAGAAGAGGAGGGGAAGGGAGGGTAGGGAAGAGGAAAGAGGCAAGGTACAGAAACAAGTTGTAAATAATAATAATAATAATAATAATAATAATAATAATAATAATAATAATAATGAGACATTTATGCAGCAATTACAATGGACAGGTGTTCCTCTGAGAACTTCTGTATCCATTTAATTTTTATGACAGCTCTTTGAAGAGGATACTGTTATCTTTTTTACAGCTTGGGAAACTGAGGCACAGAGATATTAGACAGCTTGCCCAAACTCACACAGCTACTAACAGAGTGGGTGAAATTTCAACTCAGGCATTCTGGCTCCTACCTAACCAGACTTTCTCTTTGGCAATTCCATTATTGTTACCTATTTTGTTACTGCTCTCATGAGTCATGACTACTGATGCTTAATAGTTACATTTTATAACATGTGAGATATGCTTGCATGTGTGTTCAACCCATCGACCTCACTGTGATTTTAAAAAACAAACAAAGAACTGAGCAGGACCCAACTCATTTCATAGATTAGAGGAACAGCCTCCAAAGATGGTCAGTGAAATTGTACCTGTCATTAATTTATCACCCCTAATCCATTTCAGCATCCAAGACATGGGCATAATACCAAGTTATACAACTATGTTATAAGCAGATAAATACTGTTTTTTTTTCCTGGCTTGGTATATAGAAAAGAGATGAGAAGGCATAAAACAAATGATATTCCTTGGCTAGGAAAAGAAAAAAGAAAGCAAGCAAGCTTCCCTGGGGGTGGCCATCTTCAGAAGTGATCCAAGATGGCGGCAATTGGCCTCCAGCCAGGGGTTTGCAAAAGGTGATGGGGAAAGGGCTAAAAGGAAGTGTGAGGAGACAGCTTCCGCAGGGTGAGTAATGGCTGTGTGTAGTGGGTGATTCCCCCAGGAAGCAGAGAAAGTCGTAACCCTGAGCATATTTGACGAAGAGGAAGAATCCTTACTCACAGGAAACAAATGATGTGCGTTGGGGAGCCAGCCAGGTTTCTGTGGGCCACAGGAAGCCCTGCTAACGGTGATGCGGATGGAGCCAGCCCATCCAGGGACAGGCTCATGCTGATGACTCTGGCTTCTGAGAGTGTGTAGATACTCCCAAAAGCACAATTGTGCTGAGAGGCAAGCTCAGGATCCTGGTGGCTCAAGGCTGCCTCTCTTGCATTTGCCTAGCCATGTCTGGCTTCCTTGTTTTCCTCCATCATTTCTTCCACTATTTCTGTTTCTTCCTCACCTGGAGCATCTTAGCTCTATGTGTGATCAGCGAGAGCAATTACTCAATGAGTATTTTGTTTTGTTTTTGATGTTTAATTTTACCAATTCCCACTGCATAAGTGATGTTTTCCTCTCCATTCCCTTCTGCCCCCTCTCAGTACCTGTTGTTTAGAGCCTTAATAAAGTCACAGTGAATCTGTTTAAGAGCCCCTTCCTCTAGTTAAACTATGATGAACCACAGGGCAGGGGTAGGGACCAGACAGCCGTGGCACAACATGGTTGATATGAATACTCCACAGAAGTCAGCACAAAATGGCTGACTTGGCACATCCATGGAACCCCAGAGGTAAAAAGTGATAAAATCTGTTATAGAACTATTTCTGGCAGAGTGCCACTTTTGTGTGATTCTGTATAAATATGGCCTGGAAGTAAGAGGCCTAAGTGCTCAGCTTCCTGCTTTCACCAGCCTGCCTCTATCTGTCTGTCTATAGGCTTGTCTGCCTACCTAGCAACCTTCCTCTGAAGCAATAAAGTAAATATGATCTGTCTGTGAAACCTTGAAATCTCTTCATTCTCCCAATGACCCTGGCTCTGCAGCATGATCCTTACAGCAGGGTGTAAAATCCCAGAACTCAGGAAGCTGAGGCAGGAGGATAGCCTGTGCTATATAGTAAATTCGAGGCCAGCCTGGCCTATGGTATGAGACGCTGTATTATTTCTATTCAATGAAGGAGGCAGCAACCATCACACGTAAGAGGAATGACTCATTGGTCTGATTCCCCACTTGGCTTTCCAGTAGTTTCCTTGATTGTCTATTCCTTGGTTTTGTTCATCTGTGAAATGGAGACATTCATAATGCTAACAGGACTGTGTAACTAAATGAGAGCCTGTATTTCAGCAATGAACACAATGCTTAACTCCCTGTAGCATCCACCTGTCTATGAACCTTGTGTCTCCCACCATCATGGGCCACAGAAAACAGATAACAAATTACTAACTATGGTCATTTTATATATTTCTTCTATCTGGATTTTTTTCCCAAATCTTACTGGGCATAACAGTATACACCTTTAAACCCAGCACTTGGGAGCTGAAGGCAACAGGACAAGCATCATTAATCAGCCCCCCAGGAGGAAAGATTTCTGTACTCATTACCAACTGCTGTGTAGCCACAACCTGACAGAAACTGACTTAAGACAAGTCATTCTTTTGACTCCCAAATCCATTATTTGGCAGGGATCAAAAGAAATGGCCCCTTGGCAGAAATGGCCACTCTATGTCATCTCTGATCTACAGAGTATGGGGTAAAAGAGAAGACCTGGGGAAACAAAATTTATACAAGATCTCTCATTTATGGGGCAATGCTGTCCAGCTAGTGTGTGACAGTACCTCTATACATAGACTTCCTCAGGTGGCTGGCACCAAGACCAAACAACCCAACACTCTTAGGAAGGAGATGAAATGTTTTAAGGTTCTAGATTTATGACTAACATTTCCACCTGACTCTACTGATCACTCAGATTGCTAAAGCAGGAGATGAGAGGGTCACCATCTCCCCAAATAAGGACTATCAAGAATGCAGAGCCACCAGGCAGTGGTGACACACACCTTTAATCCCAGCACTCAGGAAAGCAGAGGCAGTTGTATCTCTGTGAGAGCATGGCCAACCTGGTCTACAGAGTGAGTTCTGGTATAGCTGGGGCTAGGTGGAGAGACCCTGCCTCAATAAAAAATAAAAAATAAATAAATAAGGGACAATGGGTACACAAAAGAAGAACACTAGTTCACAGAACTAAAAACTAATACAAGCCACTTTGAGCATCACAGAAAAGGGGGCAGAAAGAGTATGAGCCTGGAGGTTGGGAAGGAAAGCTATATGGTGCTGTCCTCTGAACACACCCTCCCAGGTGCATTCACGAACCCACTTCAGATCATCTGCACAAGATGGAGCTGATAAGATCAGTGAACATAGTGGGCACCAATTGATCTCAGTGGATGAGAGAGAGAGGGCGGTGGATGGTTGAGGGGTGGGTACCATCAAGACACATTGCTTACATGTATAAAATTGTTAGAGAATAAATAAAAAAAATTCTATTTCTTAAAAGCTAGCCCATTTTATGCCCTTTATTCTTGCCTTGGAACTCATAACAGGAAATGTTGAAACCATGGCCCATGGTTATATATCTAATATACAATGCACCAGACCGCAGCATCCCTCGAGGACAAAGATCAGGTCTGTCTTAGTGATATCACATCCATATTGCTCCCCTGACCACATAGCCAGCTCTCTCTAGATGTTAGTTGTATGTCTAGATGTTAGTTGGCCACTTAAAGGAGCTTCCCATGGTGCGGTTCCTCATCCCTGGTTCCAATCATTTGACCAGAATTATAAAGAGGCACTCCTTCCCAGGCAGAAGTCTCCAGACTACAAAACATGTCAGTGTGGACTTCTCTGTGCCCAGGCTCGGCTCCCTGGGTTTGCTCTCTGGTCCCTGAAGTTTGCACATGTTCCCCATCTGGAAGCCCATTGACGTCACTGGGAACTTCACGGATGGAACAAATGAAGAGGGGAAGCCTAGTCTGCAGCCTGAAGCTGTCAAGAAGCACTTTGTGACCAGGAGACCAAGGATCCATGGTGCCCGAACAGGAGGGCAAATGTCGTGTTGATGGGGTGGTCACTGACGGCTCTTCTGGACACTCTGGTGGTGGAGACCTCCCTAGAGAGGCTTGGTCCCCCAACATTGATTTCAGCTTTGTAACAGCCGCCTTGGTCCTGCCTCCCATCCTGGATCCCTGCTCCTCACCCCTGGCCCCAGCCTCCCACCTCCCTCCCACCAGACCCCAGACAAAAACAAAAGGCCCATTACTGAGTTATTAGTTTCGTCTCGCGTATCCCTCCAAGTGAGACAACTACTAACCCCACTTTGACTTAAAATGTTTAACAGATTTGCCCAGGTCTAATTTCTGTCACCGTGTTTACAGTACAGGGAACCCAGAGAAGAAAAGTAGGAGGGCTGGGCTTGCGGTGGGGGGACAGCCAAGGGGGTGAAAAGAAAGGCCAAACTCCTTCAAAGGGCGACAGTCTTCCTTGCGGCTTGCAAGCACTTCCTCTTCCAGGGCTGTCCTATAATCACTGTTCCAACATTCACCAGGGCCGTGTTTATATCCAGCACCATTACGGCCAGGGGAGACAGGCGAAATTAAGGCCTCTGCTCTCTGTTCTTGGAGGCCCCATTATCTTTCTCCCCCCACCCTCTTTCATCAAACGCCTCCAATATATGAGGGGGTAAAAAGCCTTTAATGGCATTTTTGAAGACCTTAAAAGCCAGGCGGTTTGTTTGAAAAGGAAAAAGACAAGGAGTGGATCCCTGGGTCCACTTCTTGGGGAGGTTTGGGTGGGGTCGGGGGGTGGGGGGCAAACTTTGTTCTGTGTTTCTCTCCCTCTGCCAAAGTAAGTGTTGGGTCTGAGGTTTGTCTTAGATGGATGGGCAGACCACACCAAGCTGCCCTTGCTGAGATTCCATCTACACACCTCCCCAGGCTTGGCATCTTCCCTTCCCTACAGGGCTCATCCTCTCTCTCTCTCTCTCCTCTCTCTCTCTCTCTCTCTCTCTCTCTGTGTGTGTGTGTGTGTGTGTGTGTGTGTGTGTGTTGTGTGTGTGTGTGTCTCTCTCGCTCCCTCTCTCCGCCCCCCTCTCTCTCTGGCATTTCCAAGGTTCAAGCTGGCACCACCACAGGTGGCTGAGGCAGAAAAAGAGGAGAAATAGATTGGTGAAGACTAGAAGAAATAGGGCTGGTTGGCACAGCCGAGGAGCTAGATGTAGGGTTTCTTCATTCCACCAAGGCTGGGAAAAATCCCAGTCCACACAACCATAGCATTTGGTTCCGAAAGACACAGGGTTTTCCAAAGCCTTTTTCTGCCTACTTGTCTGTTTCCATTGCTTGAGGCCAGTTGTGCCTGCTGAGTCAGCACTGGCTTGGCATGGGGTAGGTTGAACCATAGTAATCCTAAAGTGTACTGGGTTGAAGACTAACTTATCGGGTGACATTACAGTTGGGTGATGTTATGGTTTCATTTCTGTTCGTATGTTAAAATACCCTGACAACAAGCAACTCAGAAGAGAAAGAGTTTATCTGGTTCAAGATTCTAGGCTACAGTCTGTCACTGGAGGGAACTCATAGTGACAGGAGGAATCTTGAAGCAGCTTGTCAAACCACATTGACAGTCAACAGCAGAGAGAAATAAACTCATGTGTGCTTAATGCTTGGCTAGCATTCTCTACTCTTATACAATTCAGGACCCAAACCTAGGGATAGTGCCACCCACAGTGGACAGGTCTTCTTGCTTCAATTAACAAATCAAGACACTCCCTCAGAGAAGTGCCCACAGGCTAATCTCATCTAGACAAATGCTGATCTGAGACTCTTCTCCCAGGTAGGTTGTATCAAGTTGGCAGAACTGACTACCACAACCTGGAAGACACTATAGGCTGTGTAGGCAACACAGTGACAGACTGGTGTGGCAGCCTGTGTTGTCATAGTTGCATCTCTGGAGCCTGGTGATTTGTTACTCTTTTATAAGACACATTGGGATGAAGCAGTTGGGCTTCTTCAGGGATGTCACTTGCTGAGTTGGGCGCTGTATGTGGTGATGAGCAGGAGAAGCAGTGTAGTGCTGACTTTGTTAGACATTGACACTGACATCCCCCTCTCTGTTGCCACACACCTCCTCCACACAGAAGCTGATGGTGGATTTGAGTCTCCTGAAGCAGATGGGAGGACAAAAGAGGTCATCAAAGCCAGACTGACAACTGGCCTCAGTAACTATCTCCTGGTACTCTTCTGCACAGGACAATGGGGTCTTTAATTCTTGCATTTTCCTGTTTCTCTCCTTGAAAAGGGCTCTTTGGGGGTTAGAGAGATGAGATGGCTCAGCAGTTAAGAGCACTGGCTGCTCTTCCAGAAGACCAGGGTTCAGTTCCCAGCACCCACATGGCAGCTCACAACTGTCTGTAACTCCAGTTCCAGAGACTCTGACACCCTCACACAAATCACATAAAGTAAAAATTTAATTAAATTAATTAAATTAAATTAAATTAAATTTTAAGTTAAAAAATTAACTTTAGCAAATGCCGCCAGGGAGGAGGAGAACACTATAAAAAAAAAAAAAAAAAGGAAAGAAAGAGACTCACCACACAGAACTTCCAGCAAAATTGTAAATCCTGCTTCTTCCCATTTGTACTTGAAATAGTTTCCTAAGCTTACTAGGACTCAGAGAGACAGGAAGCCAGGCAGGAGTGCTGTAGGCATTGGTACACTCCTTGAGAAGAGTGTTGTTCCCTGGGGCTGGCTCAGAGGCTAAAGAAGCCTGAAGCAAAGCCCAATAGCCTGAGTTCAATCTCCAGGACCCATGTGGTAGATGTAGAGAACCTGGTCGGGCAAGTTGTTCTCTGGCCTCCACCAATACACAGCAGCATGCATGAGCATTCCCCGAAACATACATGCAAATACCTGATTATAGTAAGGCCGCTGCTGCCTGCTCATTAGTGGGGACTTTCCTCCCTACCCAGAGTGACTGCCAACAGAGCACTTCCACAAGAGCATCATGACACCGTTTTACAGAACCGAGTTATCCCACCTCCACCATTAATAACACTCACAAAGCGGGTGGACCAAGTCTCATCGTGTCCCATGCCCATAGCATCCCTGAGAGGAACAGGCTGCTAACTGTGTCTAACAGCAACAGTGCACTGGGCAGATCTTTTCAGAGATGCTATGTGACAGGCACTATCCTTGGCAGTGGGGGTTGGATGGCAAAGGGGAACTGAAAGAATGGAAAGATTCCAAGTCAGTGGAAATGGGAAAGAAAGTCTCAGGAGTGACTTTTATACAAAGCCACATAATGACTTGTAAGATCATTTGTGACCCATAAGATCATACCAGAGCTCAAACTCGTAACTCAGAAGTGTGGTGGCACCAATCCTAGCTCTTCTGTTCACTCGTTTGTCTGTTTGGGACAGATTGGGTTGTACTGCTTTCCTCCGGCTGTGGTTTTTGTTTTCAGTGGCACCTACTCTGTCTCAGAGGCCACTTTGGTCCCTGTCTATTCTATATGATAGCACTGTGCACTGTTTCTGAGGCTTGAATGCTGAGACATTCCAGGAGGGTGGGGACTGTGACCACAAACAGAGCTGCAAATAGGGGAAGCAGTAGGATTCACTCCTAGATTGGGCTAGAAGTGGCATCTCAGAGCTCTGAGTCACACCCAGCATGGCCAACATGTTCCAAGATGGAAAGACAAGGCCGTGGTCAGAATGATGTACTCTGAAGCCAGAAGGGACTGCAGTAGGGAGCACGGCTCTCGCTAAATATGGTGGTCTCAGCTATAGTCCCAGCAAAAGGGAAGCTGAGGCAGGAGTTGCAAGTTCAAGGCCAGCCTGGGCTACATAAGGAAAGTCTGTCAAAAAGAAAGAGGAAAGCAGAAGGAGGCAGGCCAATTTAACTTTCAAACAAAGGCAAGTTTGCATAGTGGGGCCAGAGCCTATTTTTCTATCAGTGATAAAAAATAATAACATAGAGAATAAGAGATGTAGGCTCACTTGGTAAGGAGCTTGCCTTAACACGAGATTTTAGGTTCGATCCCCACCACATTGAACCAAAGTTTGACAGCTGAAGGCCAAGCTGCTCATGCAACCCCTTCTGGAGCCCACATGGGTCATTTTGCTTGTCTGAGACTCTGCTTCCTCACCTGTGAAATGGAAACATTCTTAACCCCAAGCTCACCAAGCTATGATGGGGAACATTCAGAGGATACACTTGCAGGAAGTGCTTTGTGCATTTTTAAGAGCATAAAAGCTAAGTGTGGGGACCAGCACCTGCACCTGCACCTGCAATGCCCCCTCTCTAGGTACATAACCAGACCCATCACAACACACACACACACACACACACACACACACACACACACACACACACAGGTACATAACCAGACCCATCACAACACATACACACACACACACTCACACACACACACACACACACACACACACACACACACACACACACACTCACATTTTGTCTATCACTAGGTGAAGATGCTTCTCCTCATAGCTCCCACCACGTTGATGCTCCATCAGACATATGCCACAGTAGCAGGAAAGGATCTAGTGGCCTTGAGTGGGATATTCAATTGCCCTTCAACTCCCCACAGGCCTCCATCTACCAGCTGCCCAAGTCTGCAGGGCGTCCTAGGAACCATGTCTCTTGATCTCCTCATCTACTTTCTCTTCATCCAACCTCCTCCCTCCATCTCCAGAACTTACGCCTCCACCCTTCTCCTGGAGTTGGTCCTTATCTGTTCCATCTCTCCTCATTGCAGACAATGAACCTTTTACACATGCAAATCCATTCATCCAAAACCATTTTGGGCTTCCATATTGCTACAAAGTAATGGACCAAAGTGGAGAAGTGTGTGCAGCGCTCTAAGTCTGGAGTCCTATGAACCTAAGGACCAGGACTGTGTGGTTCAAATTCTCCATGGCTTTGGGTCTGAACATCATGCCTATAGCTCAGGGTTAGTGCAAAGACTCAAAAAAAATTAATTTTAAGACATCTCTGGAAGGATGTCTAGTAAACAGTAACGATTTGATTAATGTTAGCTGTTATCAGCCCCATCATCATCATTACAAGTTTTAATTATTTGGATAAAAACCCCAAACCCTTAGTCTGACATGCAGGGACTCGAAAGATCTCTTTTTTGCCTCCATATCTAACCTGATCTCCTCCCTTCTCCTCTCTGTACCACCCAATCTGACTCTTTGATCTCCGAATGTGACCTGAGGTCAATGATTCATGCATTAAAGATGCTCATCACACTGGTGTTTATTACTAAAGTTTTTTCCCTAAAGCTAAATATCCATCAATTAAAAATGATTCAGTAAAAATGTGGTAAAATCAAATATATCACCATTGCTTTAAAACACGGCTCTAATGAATATTTAACGGTACAAGAAGATGCTTGTGATGTGACATAGTATGAAAGATGACTCCCAGTTGTAGCTGAGGCGATATCTCAAGCTGAAGAAAAGAAATCCAAATATTTAGCTCCCACTTCTATGATGTGGCACAACAGACATTGATTCCATTGCGTGTTACCAATTTTTCCAATTTTCATTCACCTAAAGTGTGCCTCTCTCACACCACAGAGTCAAGATTTGGGTGGATAGAGAAAAAATTACAAAAGGTAGAAAAAAGTCTCTTTTTTCTGTTTTAAACTGAACTTCTTTTATAGTAAAGGTCAATTCGGGGACTGGAGAGATGGTTTCCTGGCCAAGAGTGTTTGTGATGCAAACCTGAGACTGTATGAAGTCCCAGTATGGTTGCACACACCTGTCTCCCCAGCCTTGGGTAGCAGACCCCAGGGACTCACTGCCCAGCTGTGTCTGAAACAGCAAACTTCAGGTTAGGTGAGAGACCCTGTCTCAAGGCAATAGAGCAGAGAACAAGAGAGTCCCCTTCCTTGACCTCTACACATGCACACATGGGTGTGCCCACCACTACACACATGCATACACCACAGACACACACAGAGATACATACTCTACACACCCCACATCTTACACACACATACCAAATACACAGACACATGCTACGCACCCCTAGATACTCCACATCCTACACACGCATATTAAATATACAGGCACATATCACATACACCTACACACCCCATATCTTACATACACACACACACACACACACACACACACACACACACACACACACCAAATACACAGGCACATCACATGACCCTGCACACCCCACACTCACACAAACCCCACCTCTCTTCCTTTCCCTCTTCTTTTCCCCCACCCCTGACACACACACTTAATTTTATCCAAAGTCATCCTTCCCACCAACCCACACATAAAATTCCCACCATCTCCCTCTACTCTCTGTCCATAAACACAACATTTTCACTTCTGGTCTTAAACAGTTGAAATGAAAACATTAAGAGAAATCAATCCCCTTCCAAATCTTAAGTTAATTTGTTAGGGTCCTGTCCCCGGGACAAGGGAAAATTTTGAAATTAGAAAAAAATTACAAGCTGCTTCATTTTAGAATAAAATCCAAAACAGATTCAGTGGCAGGAAGCAAATATATTAATATTAAATTGAGTGGGGGGGGAATCACAGACTTTCGTGGGGGTAATAGAGGGGACAGCCCCTGAACTGCACTTAGACAATGGGATCTTATCACCATAATGTATCAGAAGGAAAATAGTCCTTCATGTGTACCTGGGTCATTACGGTAAGGTAAGCTGGGGGGGGGGTGGCTGGGGTGTGTGTAAAGGTGTCATATGTGGGTGTATGTGTGTGTATAGGTATGTTTATATGTGTGAATATGTGTAAACATATGTATATGTGTATGCATATGTTTTGTACATGTGTCTTTGGATACATGTGTGCCTGTGCCAGCACATATGTGTGTTGAGAAAGAGAAAATTAAGAGGGCAAAGTTCGCCCCCCACTTTATCCTTTCCATAGCAGCTTTGATAACTCTTTGCCTCTGGGGGGTTCTCGTTTCACCTCCAGAATGCTTCCTGGGTGGGGACAGTAAGTTCCCAGACCAAGTGGCCCATGAATGGGAAGGAGGTAAATGCCATTTGATGGTGTGTCAAGATATACACTCCAGTGCCTCATTCTTTTTTTAAAAGGGGAAAAAACATGCTTTTAAATGAGAGAGCCGATCCATGCCTCTCAACCCAAAAAAGGCATTGACATTCTTGCAGAGAAACCCATTCGGAAGAATGCAGGGCGCAGGCCGCGCTCGTACATCTCCAGGAACCCCAGTGAATGAAAACGTTATTCACATCTTCCTGTGATTTTTTTCTGCTCAGGGACAAGGCATTTTAAGAGGAGGGGAATGAAAGAAATGAAAGAAATGGGCGCCGCGGTTGCCATTGTTGCTTTGACGTTACAAATGACTGTGTTTATGATGACTGTTCCACAGTTCGTGAGTTTTGCTCCGCTGGTGCCAAGAAGGAGACGGTACTTTCCCAGGGCCTGCTCTCTGCTCTGATTTCATGTCTTGCTTTTCCTCTGGGCTCTGTGCGCTCCAGAGCAGTGGAGCTGATTCTTCACAGCGGGGGTGGGGGTGGAAGTGGGCTGGAGGAACTGGCATTCTAGTTTTTCTGCCTCTCATAAAAATTTTCCTATTAGTTCTCAAGAAGGCAAAATGTTCCTCTTCTTCAAGAGAAAATGCCATACACATGCACAAGTTCCTAAGGGGCCAGGCTTTTTTGGAGGTCTTGGTACCTACTAGACCCCAGGGGCTGTGTGTGTCACTTCATCTACCTTTGTAGAGAGTCTAAGAAGCAGGCACTTTGACAGTGCCCATTGGGGAAGATGAGGAGACTGTGGTTCTTGTTGATGATTGGTTGGTTGGTTGGTTGGTTGATACTAATTAAGGCAAGATCTCATGTAGCCCAGGCTAGCCTTGAACTTGTTTATGGAGTCAAGGATGGCCTTGAACTTCTTATCCTACTGCCTCTTGAGAGATGAAATTGCAAGCATGTGCCACCATACCTATACACACATACATCCCCTTGTGTCTCCAAGCATCAGTCAGCAAAACTGGATTAAAACTGAATTACTTGGGGCTGGAGAGATGACTCAGAGGTTAAGACCACTGGCTACTCTTCCTGAGGACCCAAGTTCAATTCCCAATACGTACATGGCAGCTCACAACAGTTCCAGGGATCTGGTACCTTTATGCAGACATACATGCAGGCAAAAAACCAATGCACATAAAATAAAAATATAATAAATTACTTTTTGGGAGCTGGAGAGATGGCTCAAAGGTTAAGAACACTAATTGTTCTTCCAGAGGTCCTGAGTTCGATTCCTAGCAACCACATGGTGGCTCACAACCATCTGTAATGAGATATGGTGCCCTCTTCTGCTATGGAGGCAGAATGTTGTAAACATAATAAATAAATAAATAAATAAATCTAAAAATAAATAAATAAATTACTTTTTAAAATGTGGATTATAAGAAAGCAATGGTACCAATAAAAAATACTAAGTAAACCAGGGATGAAGGCATATGCCTTTAATCTTAGCACTCATGGGCAGAGGCAGGCAGACCTCTATGAGTTCTGGTCTTCACAGTGAGTTCCAGACCAGCCAGGGCTACATAATGAGGCTCTTGCCTCAAAAAGAAAAAAAAAAAAAAAAACAGTACTTAACAAGGCCATAACACTCTTCTAGAGATGTTCAGACCCTCCCTGCATCAAAGCTTGAAACTCACTGGATATTCTAGGTTTCTCTCATCCTCCTCCCCCTTCCTCTCCCTCCCTCGCCCCCTCTCTCTCATTGTGTGTGTATGTGTGTGAGAGAGAAAGAAAGAAAGAAAGAAAGAAAGAAAGAAAGAAAGAAAGAATAGTAGTAGTAATAGTAGCTCAAGCTAGCCTCAAATTCACTATGTAGCTGAGGATAACCTTGAACTTCAAATTCCCCAGCCTTCCACTTTCCAAGTGCCAGATTGCAGGTCTGAGCCACCACACTGTTCTATGCTGTGCTGGAGATGGAACTCAAGGCCTCATGCAAGCTAAGAAAGCACTCTACCCATTGAGCCATACCTCCATACACACACCTTTCTCTCATTTTATGCCTGGTTTCTGTGGCCTAACTGGGCAGCTGGCTGTACATGATTTTAGGTTCTCAGCTTAGCTTTCTCGTCTGTTGGAAATCTCACCACTGAGCCTTAATGTGGTAATAAGATGAGAATCACATATGTAACCTTGATTTGGTTTCCAAGTTTTCCTTTAGGTGAAATACCTTATCCCAAAATGAGCCTCCATAGGTGGCCTTCTTGGTCATTCTTAAGAAGCAACATAAGAAAAGATAAACAAAGCATATGTCATTAGAATTCACAACCATTTAGCAAGATGGTCTTAGGTTATCACATAGAGCCTCCAGCCTCAGTTTCCTTAAACAGAACATTAGGATCAAAACCTCTTGTCTGCCTGATCATGCATAAGACACCAGGGACAGTGGGAGCTTCTATACACTACCAGATGAGAGTGTTCAGCTCCAGCCACCAGGACTCTGCCTGCATCTCTTTTACATTCATTTGTCTCCAGACAAGGCACAGAAGAGCAACAGGGGAGAGAATTCCATCCATGACTGTCCCTGCTGATGAGAGCAACTCCACTGAGGAGTGCTGGGGGGAGGTGTTAAAGTTTGCAAAGGGAATAATGACCTCTGCAAAGAGACCATGAAGGGAAGAGAAGCCCAGAACTAGAGGGTGTGGGGGGGGGGAGATGGAAGGAGAGGGAGGATGGGGTGCCTTAGTAAGCTTGTCCTCTGGCCCCAGGATCCTTGGCAAGCAATGCACTTCTGAGGTTCAAGTTTGTTTATTCTTGGCAAAATGCAACCGCCTGTTTCTAAGAGAAAAGTCTTTAAAAGGCTTATAAAATCTACTCAAAAGGCTTTCTGGACATCAAATAGCTCATAAAAAGGAACATTTTGATGAGTTAAGTGTAAATGAATCAGAACCATACGGATTCCATTTCGCCTAATCTACCATTGGATTCAGAAACGAAGGAGAAAAATACTTCAAGCCAAAATTCTTCAGGGGCTCTGCAGACCCTAAAACCTTTGAAAACTGCTGGCAACGGTGAGCCAATCCTTGACAGAATGCCATCATCCCATCCTGAACTTCAGTTTCTGCAAACAGTTCCCACTGGAAGTCATTCTGCGTGATAAAGGAGGGGAGGGGATGATGGCTGACTTGGCTTACTGTGTGTGGTGACCTTTGCTCCATATGCCACTGTTAACACAGTCTGAGATGAGAAGCAGTTTTTATGTCATTTAGAGGCAGGGAGTGCAGGCAATGTTAGCAAGGAGATGGGGCACTAAGTCTAGCACCCCCAGGACCAATTTTGCAAACCTCACTATGCAAAACAAATTTCCCTTAGCCCCAGATGGAGGGAAGCATCTATGTCAAACTAAAGTGTTAGTTTAACCTAAAGAGTTCACTAATTCAGCCGGTCGGTGGTAGAGCATGCCTTTAATCCCAGCACTCGGGAGGCAGAGGCAGGGAGATCTCTGTGAGTTTGAGGCCAGCCTGGTCTACAAAAGCTAGCTCCACTCCAGGACAGCCTCCAAAGCCACAGAGAAACCCTGTCTCAAACGCCTCCCCCCAAAAAAAGAGTGCACTGATTCAGGCATGGGGTAAACATCCTTGTGCCCCGAAGTAGAGATGTTAGCCTGAGCTGTATAGAGAGTCTCTGGCTCAAACAATCAAAAGGGGAGAATATTACTAAACATTCCTAGTGCCTCATGCAAAATAAAGACATGGCCCAGAGTAATCATTTGTAATGAGCAAAACCCATGGAGGGGTCGCTAGGGAGATAAGAGAGGGTGATAGAATGGGAATGTGTAGGGAGTTATTGAAAATGACCAAAGCACATTTTACTTATGAATATTCACAGTGAAAATTTCATGATAAAATCCATCGCCTATTCAATTAACATGCACTAAATACAATGACAATAGGGCTGGGGCGATGTCTCTATGGGTAAGAGCACTCACTGCAGAAGCTGGGTTTGGATCCCAGCACCCATAGAAAAGCCATCCCTGCCTGTGACTCACAACTGGGACACAGAGACAGGACTCTCAAGAGTCTTGCTGGCCAGCCAGTCTAGCTGAAAAGTAGCAAATCCCAGGCTCCAGGAGAGACTTTGTCTCAAGGGACTAAAGTAGAGTGATAAGGGAAGGCACTCCAGGCACACCCACACCAGGTTGCACGCACCTACACACACTTGTATACACTGTCCGCAAATGGCAAAGTCAGTGGAGTCAAAGGGCCTGAGCCAAAAAGCTTGAGTCATGCCAGGTTCTGCATCCTTGGGATTTATAATCCAGGATTTTGACTCCACACCTTTCAAAGTCAGTCTCAGGCCTTCTCATCATACTCTGCTACTTCTCAAAATAACCCAATCAAAACACACAGATATGGCACTGACTTCCCAGGAAGGCTGCTCCCAGAAGTCACCCTCCATGTCCTGCTAGTAGCAGGGAACGGTGCTTCTTCAGGATGCCCAAGGACTCTGTGGCACTATGTCACTGGGGCGAGGATAGGGGCTGTTGAGTGAGACCCTAGTCTGTAAAACCTTTGTTTTTCTGGTATCAGGAGTTTGAAACTTATGGAAAGATGGAAGCAGGAAGAAAAAATCCAGAATCATGTGACAGTTTCCATCCATTGTCTCTGTAAGTGAGGCTGTATAATATGACCATAAAAATATATGAGGCAAAATCCAAGGTGAAAAAAAATTGTATATTGTGTATACATTGACCAGGTGGGTGATGTTGTGTGTGTTTTCACATGTGGTTATAACAATGTGAGTAATTACAGCATGTTAAAAACATCATTATGAATGATTGAAAGGACTCCAGGAGCCAGGTGATGGTGGCACACACATTTAATCCCAGCACTTGGGAGGCAAAGGCTAATGGATCTATAACCAAGCTGGTCTTGAACTATGTGAGTTCCAGGACAGCCCAGGGCTATACAAAGAAATCCTGTCTCAAGAAGAAAAAAGGAAGGAAGGAAGGAAGGAAGGAAGGAAGGAAGGAAGGAAGGAAGGAAGGAAGAAACAAAAGAAGGAACGAAGGAAGAAAGGAAGGAAGGGAGGGAGGGAGTTCTGGGTGTGGAATGTTCTTGTAGCCTGAAGAACTGTTTGTGTGCTAGAATCATTTTGTTTGTTTGTTTGTTTGTTTGTTTGTTTGTTTGTTTTGAGACAGGATTTCACTGGCCTGGAACTGGATACACAGACCAGGCTGGCTTTAAACTCACAGAGATCCACCTGCCTCTGTCTCCCAAGTGCTGGAATTACAGGTAGCACACCTGGCGATTACCATATTTTTGAGCAAGAACTGAAAGAGTCTTTCCAGTATGCTGATCAAGGACAAATAAATTCCAAACTTCCTTGTTGGAGCTGAAGAAGGAACTCAGCATTAAACAGCACACTCTACTTTTGCGGAGAACCTGAGTTTGGTCCCCAGCACCCACATGGCTGCTCACAACCACCTGTAACTCTCAGGATCTGAGGGCACTCACACACAGAGAGAGAGAGAGAGAGAGAGAGAGAGAGAGAGAGAGAGGGAGGGAGGGAGGGAGGGAGGGAGGGAGAGGAGGGAGGGAGGGAGGGAGGGAGGGAGGCTGTAAATCTTCACCTTCCGTGTCACTCAGGAAAATAACTCTGGCAGATAGTTTGAGCTAATCAGTCAGTCACATCCTTGTGTTCTCAGAATCTGAGTCACTTGATAGGATAGATGATGAAATGAGTATCCATTGAGAATTCTGAGACCAACAGCACCATGCTTGCAACCCCAGCACTTGGAGGCTGAAGCAGGAAGTTCCCAAGTTCAAATCCAGTCAGGGCTACAAAGTGAGACTCTAAATTAGAAACAGAAAAAGGAAAAGGATGAAGAGAGAGATTGGGGGCAGGGAGGGGAGAAAGAAGAGGTGGAAACCAGGGGGTGTTGAGGGGAGAAAAATGGAGGAAATAAGTAATTTTGCTGCCTTGTAACTTAAAGGCCATTTAGGGCTGAGTGCAGCAGCCAGGGGAATAAGCTGCCTTCACTGTCACCTCAAGCCGAAATGTCATGAGTCTTCTGATGTTATAGATCTGACCTTGAGTTTGGTGTTTGACACTGCCTCAGCTCCATTCCTCTGCCCCAACCTGGTCCAAAAAGACTTCAAATATGGCTCCTGATGTCAGTGAGGAAGACAGATGTGAGCAGAGTCTGTGGGGTATGGTGCTGGCCTGTGTGCTAGAAGGGAAAATAGAAAGGGTCCTCCCTCCCTGAGCAGCCACCCAGAAACCCCAGCCCAGAAAGGTGAAGTGGCCTGGCAGATGTCACACAGCACACGGGCCACAGACCAACCAAGCTCCTACACAGCCCATGCAGAGCTGATCACTCTGCACTCTGAAGTCTGAGAATTTGTGAGCTGGACACCCACTCGGGGTCACTGGCGAGGTCACAAAGGGAAGAGTGATCAAGAAAGAGTGAAGGAAGTGCCTTTCAGCCAGAAGGTACTCGTTCCAGACAGGTCCCCACCAAGCAGGAAAAGCAGGTGTCTTAAAAAAATACTCTTTTCTTTTTTTAATATTTATTCCCCAGAATTTGTTCATCCAACAAATATTTACTGATTTCTTGTTGTGTGCCAGGTGTGGTTCCAGGTGCCAAGAACACAAGGTTCCTGAGTACACACATTCATGTTCAGGCAAAGAGGAAAACGAACAAGTATGGAAGGGTCAAGACAACTTCAGAATTGCAAGTGCTAGGAAGACCCAATATGAGGTACAGGGCATATTCACTTTTGATTAAGTTGGTGTGAGGCCTTCTCACAGGTGGACCTTCAGCAAAGATCTGAGGAAGGAAAATTCGGACAAAGCTGACAGCATGGACATACAAAGGCCTTGAGGTAGGAGTAAGCCTGACATGTTTGACCAGCAGAGAAGTGGTATGACTAAGGTGGAGCCAGGCAGGCCAATAGTGACAGTAAACAAAGTAAAAAGGGAAAGTCAAAGCCCAATGTGGCAGGAGTTCTTGAATTTGCATATGCGACACCCAGACTTAGCACAGGTGACTCAGGCAGTGCAGGTAAAGTAAGAAATTGAATCAAGTAGTACAATCCTGTCACCAAGCGAGGGCCAACCAATGACATCTTGGTGCCTGACCTTTTAAATGCTTTACTGCCTTTTCCAGTATATGAATAAATAAACACACGTTTACAAGAATGGAATCATATAATAGATCCCCGAAACTGGCTTTTAAAGCTTTTATTTTATTGTGCCTTTATTGCTTCTTACATCATAAATATTGACATCAGCACACTGTGGTCCATGATGCCCACAGACCAGGGACACTTAACAAATATTTGTAGAAGGATGGGGGAGAGGAAGAAAGGGAGGAGGGAAAGAAAGGAAAGAGGAGGGGAGGGGAGGAAAGAGAAGGGGAAGCGAGGGGAGACACCAGGAAAAAGTGATCACAATAGCAGGCTTTTTTGGTTTGGTTTGGTTTAGTGTTTTTTTGTTTTGTTTTGTTTTGTTTTTGTTTTTTGGTTTTTTTTTTGTTTTTTTTTTTCCGAGACAGGGTCTCACTGTGTAGCCCTGGCTGTCCTGGAACTCACCCTGTAGACCAGGCTGACCTCAAATTCAGAGATCTGCCTGACTCTGCCTCCCAAGTACTAGGATTAAAGGCATGCAACACCACTACCCAGCTCACAATTGTATCTTAAGGGCCCAGCATCAGTGTATGGCTTCATCTCTTGGCCAGCCTTAGCCCCCTGACATCTGGGTCATTTGCAAGTCTCGCTGCCCCATAGACACTGCAGGAACCGGCTTTGTCCTCCATGGTCCTTTCCCATTACCCTGGGGATGAACACTGTACATCAGAGCTTCCGGAGGTGGTAGCACACATGTTTTTAGCTGAAAATTGATCAGTAATGTTCACAGCGTTGGGCTTCCCTCACCCTCACAAGCAAAGCCAGACCTCCTGCACCACAGCATCAGGGACCAGTTTCCTGAGCAATGCTGGCTTCTAAAAGGTTCTCTCCTTCCACTCCATCCCATGAGTATCTTTTCCACCTGGGAAGTCAGGGTGTGGCTCTTGCTACCCTTCTTTAACTCCTTTGAAATGTTTCAGAAGCAAACTTTCTCAGACCTCAGGCAAAGGGCTCATTGGCCCATAGACAATCCTCTCAGCTGTCCTCAGGCCTTCCCAGGTGAGAGGTTCCCCCCCACCACCCTCACCCCCAATATTAAGAAGTGTAAAAAGATTCCCGGAGCTGCCTGCCAGGCCCTCTCATAAGCCCCTGGTTTTAATATTGATTTGGCAGCTACAATAATGATTGCTTTTTTTAAAAGCACAAAATGGGGGCGGAGGGAGGCAACTTCAGAATCATGGCCATGAACCTGGCTATGAACCCAGCCTTGAACTTGGCCATGAACCCAGGCTGAGCTGTGTGTAAGCAGAGAATCAATGGCTCTCTAGCATCGTTGTTGCAAGACTCCTTCCCACAGCCAGGACTTTTGGGTCCCCATTTCCTGGACCTACTCCTTACAGAAAATGTCAGGGCCCTTCTGCAGACACCCTGATCATCACTTATCTGAAATTCTCAGTATCAGAAGTGTTTAGGATTTTAGAATTTTCCAGTTTCGGGAATATTTGTGCAGACAGAATGAGCTATCTTAGGGATGGGACCCAAGACCAAACACAAAATGTATTGTTGTCCCACATAACCTCATACAGGAAACTGTTTTAAATAATATTCAATTCATGATTTTATTATGTATTAGGTTCCATGATGTGACAGGTTTGGAATTTCAGATTGAAAATGACTAGGGGCAAAAAAAAAGACAACAAATAAACATGTAAACATGACTGATATCTTGGCCATACTAAAATGCTTGCAGCTGGCCGCTTAGGTTTTTCCAGGTAGGAGAAACTATATTATTCCCAGCCCACAAAAAAATAAATCAGAGGTGTGGGGATGGACTGATAAGGCCGCTCATCACACTGTAGCCAGTAGCAAGGAGGGGTCTGGGGGCGGGCTGGTGTCTCCCTTGCTGCAAGCATATACTTCAGACCTTCCTCCACACTAGGGAGAAAACCAGATGTGCTGCAAACAGACTTTGAAGAGCCAAACACGAATAAAGAAGATGGACAGGCAGCTCTTCTGCTCACCCGCCAACCCTGGGAGTGGCCAGAGTCAAATGCTCTTTTGGCTTTTTTGTTGTTTGTTTGCTCCTTTGTTTTCCTTGTGGGGTTGTGAATATAACTCCGGACCTTTCCAGTGTTAGGGAGCACTATTCCACCGAGTTACATTCCCCAGCCCTCTTCCTCTTGAATCGTGTCTTTCCCAGTCTCAGACCCAGAAGGCAGGACACATGGGACAGATGGGACATATCACATCCCCACTCCAGGGGTTGACTGTGAAGCAACCCTCAATCATCACACACTCCATGTGCTACCCGGAGATTCTGGCTAAAACCTGAGGCTGGAAGGTGTCAGATATGGCATGGGAGGCAAGCACAGCTCCTGGAAGCACCCCTGGTTTCTGGGGTGTGTAAGTGTGTCGTGGTGTTAACCCTCATCAGCCAGGCTCCCAGGGACACAGGGAGGAGTTGAGGTAGGGAGGACACAGCCATGGGCATCCAGCCAGCATCACAGGAAATGCCTAAATACTGGGAGTAGATAAAAAGCCTTTTCCTCCTCCCTGCATTAGAAAAAAAGAAAGAAAGAAAAAAGGGAAAGAAGAGGGGGAAAGCAAAAAGAAAAGAAGGTCGGCAAAAGGCTGCTTCCTCTGGCAGGTTCAAAAAGGCAGCCTTTCAGAGCCCATGCCCATTAGTTGCCACAATTTCCCTGAAGTTCTGCCGGCCTTGTCCCCATTCTTTGGCTTCTCTCCCCTGCATTCACCTACCATTCATTATCTTCACCTGAAAGGCCAGAGCCAGCCATCCCCACTCAGAACTGGGGCTTTTGTTAGACAGTGCACCTGCACCCCACTGCTGGCTCTGAAAAGGCCAGGCAAGCTGCCTTTGTGCACAGCTCTTGCTTTCCCTACCCTGCCTCCGTCTCACACTCTATGCAGCCAGCCAACCTACCGGGACCCACAGACTCCAAAACTCAAGCTAAATACAATGTGTGGTCCCCACCCTGAAGAACTTACCCCCCCAAAAAAAGTGTATAGCATACACTTGTCAACCTAGCATTCAAAAAAGTGGACACAGGGAGAGCAACAATTCAAGGCAATATTTGAGCTACAATAGAAGACCTTGTCCTGAAAAGACAAAGAAAAAAGGAAGAAAAGGAGAAGGAACATGGAGGTAGATCCAGGCAAGCCACCTTCTTACCTGAACCACAGGAGGGTCTAGTGTGTGACCCGATGGGCCAGCAAATGCATGGAGAGTCTTTGGTACCACAAGCTTTCAGAGCTCTGGTGGATGCCATGCCTTGGATCTAAGATACTTGATGGCTACAAAGAATTGGATTAACCAGGTACCAAGACCTTGATATTACAGATGAAGAAACTATAAGGTGTGGAGAAAATGTAAAATGAGCACAGAAAACAAGAATCAGGCTTCCAAGGGCTGGGTGGGGAGTCAGTTTGCTGCGTGCTCATCTGGCATGCACAAGGCCCTGGATTCCATCAGCAGCACCACACAATCCAAGCATGGCGGCTGGAGTCTCTAATCCCAGCCATCAGGAGGTAGAGGCAGGATCCTGGGACAGGACCATCATCAAAGCTCATCTTCGGCTACATAGTGAGTTTGAGGCCATCCTGGGACATATGAGACTGTCTCAAAAACCACCCTTTCTGGATTCCTCCAGCATTATACAGACATACATGCTGGCCAAGCACCCATACTCATAAAATAAAAATAAATATTGTTTTAGATACAAAACAACAGCAACTTGAGGAAGGAGGGGTCTGTTTTGACTCACAGTTGGAGGGATTGAATCCCTCGTGGTGGGAGGGTGGGGGTTAACATGGCAACAAGAGCCTGAGGCGTCTGGTCACCTAGCATCAGGAAGCAAGTGAAGATGAATGTCAACCACTTTCTCCTTTGTATTCTGTCTGGGACCCCAGACTATGGAAGGGTGCTGTCCACATTCAGTGTGGGTTTTCCTACCTTAATTAACTTGATCTAGAAAACCCCTCACAGACAAGCCTCCAGGTCTTTTTTCTTGGTGGTTCTAAATCAAATTGGCAATCAAGATGAACCATTCCAGAGCCCAGGAGCTAAAACATATTTCTCCTGCCCTCCCCTGGGTGCACCAATCACAAAGAAACTAACATTTCTTGAGCCCTTTCTACCTGATGGGCTCCTGTGCCACACTTGACCATTGAGATCCAGAGACACAAGACAATTCACCTAAGGCTATATGGCTCCCAGAAGGTACACCTTCCTGCTGTCTCGTTCTCTCAGCATGCAGTCACCGGCGTCTCCTTCCATCTCTTACATAAGACAGGATGGGTCTTGAGCTCCCACCCCCACCCCCTTCCCAGCCAGGATGGCCACTATTCTTCTTGAACAGTAGCTTCTCCATCTATTTGAAATGACATTGCTTCAATCACACTTCTTTTTGCAAAGAGTTCTAGAACATTCCGGACAGAATTCACCCACAGAAGTTCCCATATGGTCTATTTTAGAGGATGCATTGTGACTTTGCTTGGCGGGAGGTGGGGGACAACAACATTTGAAAACCATTGAGTGAGAATAAGCCTTGGAGTGTTGGAGGTCTGTCTGGTGTGCAGAGACAGACAAGAAGGAGGAAAGTGAGTAGTTTGTATGTAGGAAGGAGGCCTAGATCTGTTTCTAGGTTGAACATCAAGTAGGGCTTGATTTGAACAGTTTGAAGATAGGAGAGTGGCTCATCTAGGTGACGGGGAGAAGAAAGATGAGAGATGCACCCAGGCTGGAGGGATGAGATGGTCCTTCAAACAGAGCCAAGGGAGCAGACCTGAGATCTCCTGCATCTTCAGCCCTTTCCTTGTCAGCCCTCTTTCCTTCCACAGCATCCCCCTGTGCAGATGATAAAATTGACTCCCCTCTGTCTTCGAGTAGACACCCAACACAGCTTCATGGACCACCAGACTGAGTCTTGGGAACAAAGAAAAATCTGGTCTTGGAGGTTCCTTTCTGTATTCTCCTGAGAATGTTCCCAAATGAAGACATCAAAACCAACCATACACCCACCATGGTGTCATTTCATGTCCATGCAGCCAATGAACACACTGGAGGCCACCTCAAGAGTAAGAATGAGCTGTTCCGAAGCCATGCACGTGAAGCGTGGAGGCGCAAGTGTGTGTAGATACCTTAAAGGATGTACTCCAATATGGAATACCAGTTTAGAGTCAGGTGGCAAATGTCACCTCTCTCCAGACTGCTGGGATATTTCTATTGGGTGTGTAACCTCATGAAAATAATCCAAAACATCTAAATTCAAAGCTCTCCAGGGGCACAAGGTTAAGATTAAATAGCATCTCCTGCAAAGACTTTCAGCCACACCTTCCTGGAAGAGGAGGAGATATAACACAAGTGGCCTTGTGGAATAAGCTGGTTCCCCATCACTTGGGAGGCAGAGAAGACAGGTGGCAACAACCTTGGGGGAGAGATGGCTCACTCAGGAAAGTGCTCATCTCTCACAAGTGCAAGGTCCTGTGTTTGATTCCCATCATCCATGTTTAAAAAAAAAAAAAGTCAGTCATATTGGTTCATGCTTGTCATCTCAGTGTTAGTGGGATAGAGATGGGTGGTTTCCTGGGGCTTGCAAGCCTGCTAGCCTAGCCAAAACCAGGAGTTCCAGGCAAGTAAGAAACTGACTTAGGAGGCAGAGGTAGGTGGATCTCTGTGAGTTTGAGGCCAGCCTGGTCTACAAAGTGAGTTCCAGGATAGTCAGAGCTCAATGGTGAAACCTTGTCTTGAAAAAAAAAAAAAGGAAGAAAGAAAGAAACTGTGTCTCCAAAATAAAAATAAATAAATAAATAGGCGGGGCAGTGGTGGCACACACCTTTATTCCCAGCACTTGGGAGGCAGAGGCAGGCAGATCTCTGTGAGTTCGAGACCAGCCTGGTCTACAGAGTGAGTGCCAGGACACCCAGGGTTACACAGAGAAACCCTGTCTTAAAAAAAACACATAAATAAATAAATATACAATGTGCTCTCATGGCAGGAGGGGCTATTCTCTGTTCTCCACATATGCGCACACATGTATACACTCAGACGCACACAGAGAAAAGAGGAATATAATGTAGGAAGAGGCACCTCCTAGCCCAGAGAGCTATTCCCCCAAAACCCACCAATCCTGGGGAGGCCAACCCTGTCAGATTTTATTTTATTTCTCTCTAAAATGTGTCTTAAGCTTGAAGTTCTTGTTACAGTAATTACCCAGAGAAAGTCACCCATGGCTACATTATGGCCCCATAAGTCAGGTCTATTCTGTGAAGATGCAGCCTTCTCCCCACCCAGAGCCTAGAGCCCCATGGCACCCAACACACCCCACATCAACGGAATCAGAACATGCTAGAACAAGCCCCACCCCCAAGAGCCTCTTGCCTTAGCAAAGCCAATGAATTCCGATTTACCCTTGCTCCTAACAGGCCTCGTCTCTAAGCCTTCTAATTAATGCCACATGTTCCCCTCAGCTGTCACCCTGAATAAATGTTTACAAAGCTATTAACGTACTGTATTTGTAAGCCAGGACCACTCTGCTTTGGGGAGTCATGTGGTATATATTTTCTCCTCAAAGATGGAAACGGCTTAGCAATAATAAATACATTGTTTTGCAGAGATGGGAGCAAGGCGTTGCCTCTCAAAAAAAAAAAATTTTTTTTTATTGCAAGCTTCCTGAGACAGCATGGCTGCGTGAATGTGAGGAATAGGAGGCTTGCCTGAGTTCAGAAGAGCTTCGAGGAGGCTTGAGGTAGGGGTACCCCAAAAGAAAAGAATCCATCCAAAACTAGCCTGAGGTCTGAAGGCCACAGCACTGACTTCTGTCCTTTTCTTTGTCAGTTCTGTGGCTTTTTAGGCAAGCTGGATTTTGTCTG
Organism: Cricetulus griseus; assembly: GCF_003668045.3. NCBI lineage: Eukaryota > Metazoa > Chordata > Mammalia > Rodentia > Cricetidae > Cricetulus > Cricetulus griseus. The sequence goes on from NC_048597.1 coordinate 99,369,722, forward strand.
AGGAACTTAGTTTTCCTACCGGAAAAATAGGAGTTTGGTATCTTCAAGAATAATCCTACTGGAGCTAGAAAGATGGCTCCGTGCATACCATGTAGGCATGCCGCCCTTAGCTGGACCCTAAGAACCCATGTGAGAGCTCCAGGCACAACAATATGTGCCTGTCATCCCAGCACTGGAGAGGCAGAGACAGGGGGTTTCCTCAACATCAGTGACCAACCAGCCAAGCTGAAGTGGGAGGGGGCTTCTAGGATCAAGGAGAGACCCTGTCTCAAAAAGTAAGTTGAGGAGTGATCAAGGATGATGCCTGATATCAACCTCTGGCCCCTACCCACACTCATGTCCTTGTGTACATGTGCCCAAGAGTGTGTGTGCTGGCACACACACACACACACACACACACACACAGAGAGAGAGAGAGAGAGAGAGAGAGAGAGAGAGAGAGAGGCACGCACACACATGCACACACACATGACAAATCAATAAATAAAAATGAAACTAAGTAAATAAATGTACATTCAATACCCCTAAGCTACTGGACCTCAAAGCCATCTTAAGCATCTTCAGACATTTATATTAGCCTGAAGCTGGGCAGCATCGTCTCATGCAAAGCCTATTTGAGAATCACGGGTTGAACATCTCATGTACTTTATTAAATGCCTAGATGCAGAATGGCTACCAACACAGTGTGGGGTGAAGCCCCTGTGCTCTTTTGCCATACTAAGGATAGAATCCATAGCCTTGCACATCCTAGGCAGGGACTCTGCCACTCTGCTACATCTTCTGTCCTTCATATTTCAAGACCCGTGTCTTACTATGTATCCCAGGCTGGCCTTGAACACATGAATGTCTTCTTACCTCAGCTTCTCAGTAAGCCATCTAGGAGTAGCAGTTTGCATCATCACACCTCACTGGGTCTTAGTTCTTTCACAGCCATGATCACATGGCTGATTTCGAGCTATGTGGCTCACTGTCCCACTAGGGTTTCCTAGAAGATATTGATTGTACCATGTGTGGCTAGTTCAAAATTTGAAATCTGAAGTAAGATTCATGCTGAATGTAAGTGGCTTTTGTGCTGTTGTCAAGTTCAGATATCTTTAAATCAAGTCAATAGAGTTTGAGCTATTGAAGTCAGGTCCCAGCTGTACTTAGTCAGTGCCTCTGAATGAATACATAGTGGGATGTGACAAGAAATGACCGGCCTAAAGAGCCTTTCTAGATACTTTTCTACTCAAGGATTTTAGTACCCTTTGCTTTTCTCTGTAGTGATACTGACTTTGGAGAGGTTAATTAACTTGCCCCATAGTAGGATGTCTGGTTAAGATATTTATCTCTCAGAGCTCCTGGCCATAGTGACATCACACATTCTACTGGGGATACCAGCAGCAGATTTACCTCCCACCACCACTACCCTGTGCACATGCAGTGAACCTAGGACCTGATCCCTCATAGTCGTGGATGTCCAGCTTTAGCTCTATGTTTTAGGCCTTCCTTATTTGTCACAACGGTCCCCTAGAAGATGCAGTCATATCTCTTTGGGTGTGACAGAAAGCTTTCAACTAAAATTTACCAGAGGGGTTGGGGGTGGGCACAACATGGAAGGACACACAGTAAGCCTTCCCCCGACAAAGAAAGGGCAGGAGGAAAAGCCTCTGGGGATGCCAGTAGCCATGCAATCAATGTTCCAAGTCCCCCATCTCTTTGCTGTCACTATCCATTCTTCTTTTGGGTTTATTGGATTTTCTCAGGCCAGTTGCCACCAGAAGTAAGAAGTGTGTCAATCCTGAACAATCCTTATCTACTGGGGGTTGGGGGGATCTCAGTAGAATAATCTGATTGGCCAGGCCTGAGTCACATGTTTATGCTTGGACCAATTACTTTTGTCAAAGGTAGAACACTACAATTAGCTCACACACACACAGACACACACACACCTCTTGTAAAAGTTAGGGTAGAACAAAGATTGCAAAGAGAAACAGCATCAGGGCACAAGTTTTGGGTTCAGGCTGGATTAGAAGGCATTGTTTGAAAATGGCATTGGGTTGTTGGGATGCCATGACAGTGGCATCTATGTCAAGCCCTACTTTGTGCTGTTCCTAAAAATGTCCCACAGAGCCACATAACTTGAATCTTTGAAAACTAGAAATTCCATTGTATTGCTTGTTTGGACTCAAGTCTTAGAGAGCAAGAAAGAAAGAGGAGGAGAGAGCAGGATTTTTCTAAGAGTGAATGTCCATTACAACACAACATAATTTCCCTGTGGAACTGCCTTGGTGAATTGAAAACGGCTTTTACTGGTTTCATTCCAAGCAGCAGAAGCCATTGTTCCTAACCTCTCTTCTCTGCCCTCTGAGGAGGCCCAGGCCCTGTGTGGGGTATTGCAGTACTCAGAGCTGGCCTGTCACTACTTAACAAGGAGTGAGAAGTAACAACCCACCCAAACAGCCATGGTTCTAAAACTGTCACCGAGCTGGAGAACCAAAACCCAAAGATGGCTGGCTGGGAGGCTTTGCTATTGACATGGTGTGCTCAGTATTTGATCTGTGAAGTCAGGAACATCACTCCTCATTTTATCTTTACTTATTTATTTATTTAAATATTGGCAGCCTCCTAAAGGTAACCCAGGAGGCAAGCCAAAGAAGCCGCTAGAACTATTAGGAGATTTTCTAAGTACATTTTAAGTTTTTCTCTCCTTTTTTCTTTCCTTTTCTTTTGGATCCACCCTGTCTCTATTCTCAAGCCTTCACTCTCTTCCCTCATTTTTTCTATCCCCATTTCCCCCAATCTATGGTTATGAATGGTAAATATTCATCATACACCAAGAACGCGTCATCAAGTGGATATACAGAGAGAACAGCATTTCTAGCTCCTATTTAAGAAGCATTCTGTGTGTGTGTGTGTGTGTGTGTGTGTGTGTGTGTGTGTGTGTGTGTGTGTGTGTGTGTGTGTGTGTTGAATTTGTGTGTCTATTTGGCTGTGTTAGCCTATGTGTACAAGGCAGAGGTCAACACCAAGTATCTTCCTCTGCACTCTCCACAGAGACAGTGTCTGTCTATCTCTCCCTCTCCCTCTCTCTCTCCCTCTCCCTCTCCATCTCCCTCCCCCTCTCCCTCTCCCTCTCTTTCCCTCTCCCTCTCCCTCTCCCTTCCTCTCTCTCTCTGTCTCTGAACCTGGTACTTGCTATTTCTGCTAAACAAGTTGGACCCCTAGAATGTTCCTGTCCACACCTTCCCAGCACTGGGGTTTCAGGCTCATACCACCACACATGACTTTTACATGTATGCTGAGGATCTGAACCCAGGCCCTCCTAACAAGCTCTTCACCCACTGGGCCATCAGTTTTCAGCCCACATCAGGCTTTCTTCTGGCTCTGTGCTTGACCACCCCTACAAGGTGAAGGAACTTCAGATGGGCCAGTAAACAACCCTACTTAAAGCAGCATTTCCTAAAGCCTGTACCAGGCCTGGCATCCTGGGTGTGAGAGCCACACAGTTTCAGGGCCCAAGGCTGGCTTGAATGACTTCTAGTCAGCGCCTTGAGTCCATTATTCACGGTGTGATGGGTTAAATATGTAACTTGAACACTCAGACACCAGCTGGTGCTGCTGTTTGGGGAGTTATGGAAACTTTAGGAGGAGGTGGGTCCTGGCTTGTGGGGAAATGGTCAGTTACTGCAGGAGAAGCCTTGAGGGTCATAGCATGCCCACTTCCACCAAAGTCCCTCCCCCTCCATCCTGTCATCTGCTGAGATGTTAATATAGCAAGGCTATAAGCAACCACCACCTCTTATGGAGCCCCAGACACCATGATGGAGTGTGTTCCCTCAACTGAGGGACACAGTCAATCCCTCCTCTAAGTGGCTTCCATCCCAATATCTAGAAAAGTGAGGAACGTGAGTGAGAGGTCCTTTATCATGTTGAACACGGACCATCTGTGTGTCAGTGACGTCACTGGCCTTGCCTGATGCATAAAGCCAGCACTATGCACAAAGTAGGTGTAGGCACCACACAAGCCAGCTTAGTAGAGCTGTAGCTAGCTAGCTCCTGTGTTCTGGGCGTGGCAAGCCGAGCATGAATCCTGATCAGCAGATGCAAACCTGCTTCTGTGATGACGGGGGAGAGAGATAAATCTATCAATGGAAATAAGTGGGCCCAGTTAAAGAAAAAAAGAGAGAGTGAATTAAGTGCAGATGTTACTCAAACCCTTAAAAACAATAACAAAAAATGTTAAAGAAGCAAATGAATAAATTAAACTTGAGAGTTACTGACTTAAAGAACCTCAAATGTCTTCTCGGCCCTCCTGCCACTAAATCCCTGGCCCCAAAAGGTCACATCTCACCAACTCAGTGCAGCCCAGAGTCCTCAGGAGATGTATTCATTCGCCACATGCTTTTGGTGAATCTCTGTGTACTCCCCGGCCTCGGTTTACCCATCTATTCAGTGGTTCAACTCCACCATCCTAGAAACTCTGGCTTCTCTTGATGGCAGCAAATGTTTTGCAAGCTCTGCTCCCCACACAGGCTGTCTGTGAGCTGCTGGGGGAGAGGTTGGGGCCATCAGAAATGCTTATTTCAGTTCAGCCACTATGCTGGTCAGCATAGAAGTCCTTCAAAGAATGAAGAATGGAATAACCATATGACCCACTTATGTGGCTCCTGGGTAGATAGCTTACCATGGTCAGCTTTAATTGTCAACTTGACACAATCTAGAACTGCCTGGAGACAGAGGCTCAATGAAGCATTGTCTGTGTGTTCTATGTTGAGTTTGCCTGTAGGTATATCTAAGGGGCTTGTTATAATTCAAGTAATTAAGGTGGGAGGACACGCCCACTGTGAGTGGCACCATTCCCCTGGCATCGGGTCCTGGACTGTATACTAGTGGAGAAAATGAGCTGAGTCCTGGCATTCTTGCCCTAATTCATTGTTATTTGCTCTGGTTTTCGCTGTTGTGTTTGTCTTGGGGAGTGGCTTTTTGAGACAGTGTCTCATGTAGACTATACTGGCCTTAAGCTTGTTTTATAGCCAGAGATGACCTTCTCCTCCTGCTTCTGCCTCCTAAATTCATGGATTACAGGCGTGTGCCGCCATACTCAGGTTATGTGCTGTTAGGAACGGAACCCGGGACTTCATGTGTGCTAGGAAATTGCTGTACTGAGTTATGTCCCAGCCTATGAGGGGGACTTCTGATTTGAACCCCTGCTTCCTCCTCTCTTCTCCCTCCCTGCTAACCCTCTTGGGCCCCTGCATATTCAGAATGATTTTCTCGAGACACTGGGTAAATGTCTCACTAAACCAGAGACACTTTACTTTGTGTTGCTTCTTTTCCTTCTCCATCTTCCAAGAAGGCCTGAGCCTCCCCCAGGTTATGGGCTGAGGGTCATGGAAACTTTATGTTGCTCTGTGAAACATTTCTCTCTCGTTTTTACTTTGCTGAGGGTCTCCAACATCCAGGAAAATATAAATGCCACTTAGTATACATGATCATATCTGTCAACCTCAAAGTGAGGCCATGTGGAGACTCTGAATCACTGTTGCTCTCTCTCTCTCTCTCTCTCTCTCTCTCTCTCTCTCTCTCTCGTGTGTGTGCATGCATGTGTTACTGTGGTTTGAACTTCCCTCATGCATGCTGGGAAAGCACTCTACCATACCACTGAGCTGCATCCCTGGTTGAATTAGATGGATTTCTTTAAAGCAATAGAATCAAGAGAATGAATATATATTGCAGACGTGATTTATTAGATTGATTTACATGATAGGGACTGGGTAGTCGATGATGGCTGTCTGCACGTTAGAGAGACAGAGAGACTGCACACCCAGAAGCCACTCCGGCCACGAGGCTATGTAGCACTGCAGTCCCAATATGATGCTGACAACCTGGAAGATTCCTCAAGAGCCGCACGTTTTCAGTTCACATTGAAAGGTCAAAGAAATAACTAAGGTGGCATGGGTAGCAGGAGAGGCACACTCACCAGCAAGAAGCAAAGGTGAGCCACTGCCTTGCTTACCCCTTCTTACATCTGGGCTGCCACAGGGGAGGGTCTTTCCCCTCAGTTAGTTCTTCCTGGAAATGTTCTTGCAAACTGGGCCAGGGAACTGGATGTTAGTTTATCCCAGATCCAATCAAATTGACAACCAAACTTAACCATCACACTAGCTTGTGCTGTGTGTTTTTAAGAACATTTAAATGCGTTTATCTATGTGTTTGTTCTGTGTGTGTCCATGTGCGTGCCAGGGCATACACATTGAAGATCAGAGGGCAACTTACAGCAATCAGTTCTCTTCTTTTATCATGTGTGTCCTGGGGATTGAACTCAGACTCTCAGGCTTGGCTTGCAAGCTCCTTCCTGAGCCATCTTTCCTACCCTGTATTCGGAGTTTAAAAACTATATCAGGTGCTGGACAGCTCACTACTCTCTATTGCCCGTCATTTTCTCTGAGTACACAACATGGAGCTCTGTGACTTAACATGACCTCCTTTAGGGTCTTAAGTCATTGCATTTCATCAGGAGGAAATCTAGACACAAAGAGGACATTTGTCCAAAGTCACACAACGTAGGCATGACAGAGCCAATACTTAGAGCCCCATAGCCCATCTCCATGGTTGAAACCTCATGCCACATGCCATCCTCCCGTGTACTTAGGGCTCTGCAGGCCCCTCCCTTTTCTTTCCACTTATCTCTCTTCCCTGTGACCATCCCTGCCCTGTGACACACAGAGCCCAAGAATTATTCACAGCCCTTTTCACTTCTTTGACCAACAGCCTCCTAACACTATTACTTCTGATGGCTTTTCATTCCCGATGCCAAACCTGATTTGGCATTCACAAGGCTGAGGGTTTCAGTCCTGGCTCTGTGGACAGGCTCTGAGGGACCTAAGTGACTGTAGTTTACAGACAATTCAATTGTTATTGACATTTGTGTCGTATTGTTCATCAGGCTAGGCCTGTCTTGTAGGCCAGATCATTCTATTAGCTGGCCCCTTTCAGTCTCCTTGCTAACGACAAAACACGCTCACGCCATCATGGCAGGCCAATCAATTGCAATATCACTCTACAGCTGTCAGAGTCACTTTTGTGGGCTTTGCTTTAGGGGCAGCTGGTGGAGGGGAGAAGAGGAATGGAATTCTTGTGCATTGAGTCTGAAATGAAAGCAGCTACTGAAAACAAGAAGTTTCATTGCAAGATAGATAGATGATAGATAGATAGATAGATAGATAGATAGATAGATAGATAGATGATAGGATAGATAGATAGATAGATAGATAGATAGATAGATAGATAAACAGATAGATGAAAGAATTATTAAGAGACCTGTCACTTGGTTCATTCTTTGACATTGTATCTCAGGACAAAATCCAATTTTATCTCCAGCTGCACCTATGCTGGGGGAAGCTACCTGGGTCACAGAGCCCAACAGGTGGTCATCCCACCTCCTCCCCATGAAAGGCTTTTCTTGTTCATGTGCTGGCTCTTACCCTCTCCCCATCCTTTGCTACTTTACTGCTGTTTTCCCGGTCCTCCCCTGGCTCTTTGAGGAAGCAGGAGCCCTTGGCTCTCTGAGTGGCTGCTGCCTGTGGTTCAAAGCAGCAATCTCCTCATTTGTTCACCAGCAAGGCAGAAGCCATAGTGTAGCGTGCATGGATCCAGCCCTATTTTCTTGGATTCTCAACAGTCACATGGTCTTTAGTAATGGCTAGCACAAGTGACTGGCCACTGTGTGGTCTCGACAACAACCTTTGCTTTCTCAGCAACAGCAGTGTGTGAACTCACAAAGCCCCGGAGTCTTCTTGGCTCAAATAGGTGAAAATGAGTTCATCATCTTCTTGGCTCAGATAGGTGAAAATGAGTTCATAGAAACACAGTGAGTTCTCCAGACTGCCAGAAAGGCCAGTAGTAAACAGATCAACCATAGCTAGAGAGGACAAAGATGCGGTGTGACCGATGCCTCACATCCTGTCCAGACAGAGGACAAGGCCAACCATGTCTCCTTCCAAAAGGATCTGCATGCTGCATTCCTGACTCTCAGCATGCTTCCATTTGGAGACAGCCTCTCTAAAGAGGTGAACGTGCTAAAATGAGGTCATCTGGATGAGAGGTTCCACTATGGCCAATTCCTCGGAAGAACATGTTAGAATACTTGATAGAAACATTTGCCGCTCTTCATAATGTTAACTGAACACAGATAGTTTAACCCAGAAATTTCTTTCCTGGGTATATATCCAGCAGAAATAAAAACATGTGTCCTCACAAAAGTCTGAGTCTGAGTATTTATAGCATCCTTATTCATAACACCTTGATCTATTGAAAAGACCCAAATGTTCATTACCTGCTGACTGCAGAAATACATTATGGTATGTTTATATAATGGAATATTACACAGCAATAAAAAAATATCAAACAGAGGGCCTTGCAGAAATACAGATGAATCTCAAAGCATTTGTTATACATAGTGAAAGAAGCCAGGCACCAAAGACCACATCGTAGAATTTGCATTCTGGTGACATCCTGAAAACATTAAATCTAAAAGAACAGAGAGTAGATCAGCAGTACCTGGGTGTAAGAGATGAGAGGAGGAGATGGGCTCCTGGGGAGCACAAGGGAGTCTTTGTGAGAGGCTGCAATGTCCTCTTGTCTGGAGAGATGCACACGTGCAATCAACATCAGACTGAATCCTTAAAAGGGTAAATATTTGTATTGCATGTGAATTATATAGTTTTTTTTAAAAAAAAACTTGCCTTTTAAAAACAACAATGGTGACTTATCTTTCCTTTTACCCAAGAAATAAGACACTTTTATGATTGACAGTATTCATCTATGGAGAGCACAGGGAAGGATATGGTCTGTTAGCCTCCAGATGCCCCTGACCACATGAAAAACAGACCTGCCCAAGCCAGGGTAGATGCATAGCTGTAATCTCTACTTGGGAGGCAGAGGCAGGAAGAACTTAAACAGCACCAGCAAGGAGCAAGGAGTGTGGCTCATTTGGTAAAGTTCTTGCCTAGCGGGCACAAAGCCCTGGATTGTGTCTTCAGCACCACACTATAGTCAAGCCTTCCCATCAGGACCACCGGCTCCCCAATGACACAGACTTGTTTCTTTTGTAGGTGGATTTTTCTGTCCCACCAGCCAGCTCCCAAACAGCCACATGAAGATTTCTTATTAATTACAAAAGCTCAGCTGATACCTTAGGCTTGTTTCTAACTAGATCTTATAACTTAAATTAACCCATTTCTGTTAATTTACTTTCTATATTATCTTTACTCCATACTGCCCATGGTGCTTCCTTTGAGTCTTGGTGTCTCTCCTCAAGATTCTGTCCCTCTTATTCCCAGCATTCTCTTTGCCCCCAAAATCCTGCCTAGCTATTGGCTATTTAGCATTTATTAAACCAATCACAGTGAATTATCTTCACACAGTGTAAAGGAATATTCCACAACACCACATAAACTAGGCACAGTGGCCAGATCATGGACTCCGTACACTCAAGAGGCAGAAAAAGGAAGATCAGATCATCCTTGGCTACATAGTGAGATTAAGGCAATAAATTTTTTAAAAAATAGGCAGAGTGTGGGGGCACATGCCTATAAGGCCAGCACATGGAAGGTAGAGACAATCAAATCTCTATTAGTTCGAGACTAGACTAGTCTATAGGGACTTCCCAGCCATCTAGGGCTACTGAGTGAAACCCTATCTCTAATAATTAATTTAATTAATTAAAGCAAGCCACCTTTCTGAAATGCAAACATTTCTCTGTCAAAATCTTCTGACATTCATTTCCACCTGTAGCATCTGATATTTGTTATATGCACATTTAAGTTTATCATAGCAAACCTCAAAAGCAATCTGTAGAGAAATGATACTCATGAGATGGGGCCTCAAAACCCCATTAAAAGGCCCCATAGGCCCTCAACCAGCACTGGCTGCTTTCATTGCCCTTGGTTGCCCACCATAACTATATAGTAAGATCCTGTTGCTGAAGATACCGCACACAAGACAGAGAAGACTGACCCAGAAGCTTCCTCCCCTGACTGACTTTGATAGTGCTGGGAGGCGCTATGCAGTCATTGGGGGAGCAAAGACATCATTGGTCTTGCTCAGTGCTGGATCCTGCATGATGCAATACAGATCAGCCAGGCAAGCTGTGCCCACTGATGCAGTAGTGGCAGGGATGTTACATGAGTAACCAACCACTTTCTGATGATATTTGTGCCCTGCTCCACAGGTAGGAATTCATAACTGATATTGTAACCTGGTCAAAAGGTCACAGGTCCTAGGGAGGGAGGAACCAGTTATTGTTATTTTGTTAAAAGGTCATGTAGTCAAGCATTCTAATTGCCTTCTAAATATTTATGTCCTTCCCCTCAGATCATCATACTATTGGGTGTCTTCCTCTAGGACCCTTTACACCCCATTTGCAACAGGACCTCCCATTAAATCTAAAGTCCACAGTTCCAGTGAGGCTGCCTGGCCAGTGAGCTCCTGGGCTCCATCTTTCTCCATCACACCAGCCTTTTAGGTAGGTGCTAGAGATTCAAACTGAGGTATTTCTGGACAGTGGTGGTGTATGCCTTTAATTCTAGCACTCGAGAGGCAGAAGCAGACAAATCTCTGAGTTGGAGCTAGCCTAGTCTACAGAGCAAGTTCCAGGACTGCCAGAGCTACACAGAGAAACCCTGTCACAAAAAATCCAAAAAGAAAAAACATCAAACCTACAGAAGCAAGCACACTTCTCACTGAGCCACCTCTCCAGTCCTGAGAAAGTTTGCTTTAATTATTACTAGTACATGTGTAATATGAATGCAGTAGTGTAGAGGTTAGAGGACAACTTGCAGGAGCATGGGGGGAGGGGACGGGAGGGGGGACGGGACACGTCTGGGAACCCAAGTTGGATCTTCAGGCTTGTGTAGCTGGCACTTTTACCCAATGATGATCCCTAGAAACTTTTTAAAAGGTCTTTTTCATTTTTCCACGCTGCTAGTATTGAAGACCGCAAAAGCAGCAGCTCTTGGCCGACACTCAGGCTGACCCTGCTGGAAAGCTTCTCCCACTGAGCACAGGTTAGCTCTGAGCTGTCCCTGTAGCAGCCACCAGAGAAGGATGCGAGATGGCGAGGTTTCCAATGAAAGATCAGAAAATCCTTCACGGAAGATCAGATGAATCGATGTTAGATCCAGCTCACCCTGAACTCACAGGGTAAATACAAATCCAATGGACTCCAATTAGAATGAAAAACACAGAGTTCTCTTGGACCGAGGCTGCATCAGGAACTTTGACTTTGCAAATATTCCTGAAGCTTGCAACACAAGGCGGCCAAGGCCATCTCAGACGCATGCGCAGACTGGGCTGAGCAAACACTTAGTTTCCTCAAGCTGTTCCTGGGGTTAACAAGCCAGTGTGACTTTGCTTTTGAAAGTGTCAGCCTTGCTTTGGTGATCTCTTTGCCGGAGGGCAGACAGCAGTTTTCCAGATTAGGGGTCTAGGAATGATGATCTCACTGAATTGTGTTTTAAACAAAATTAAGAAATCAAATGAGGCACAAACACCTCCTAGCTTTAAAAGTCCCTTACTGTTAGGTGTCCGAATGTCTTTGACATATCCTGTATGGTTTTCCCTACTCAGATGGGGTTGGAGTGAGAGGAGTCTATTAAAGTGAGATGGTAATTTTTTTCTACACAATGTGGGCCCTACAGTCAATAACATGTCTAAGACATTCCCTCAAGAGCTGCCTGAATACATTGGCAACAAAATACCACAAATGGGAGACAATGTGGGTGCATGTGTGTGATCCCAGCCCTGCACTCCAGAGGCTGAGGCAGGAGGATAATGAGATGGGGACTAGCCTAGGCTATGAAGTGAGATTCTATACCATAAAGTAAAAATAAAATAGGGAATAGGAATACATGGGGAAATGAGACAAGAGGATAATACTTCAGAACTCCAAGGATGATCCAGGTGGTTGTGGCTCACACCTTTATCCCCAGCACTTGGGAGGCAAAAACAGGTGGATCTCTGTGAGTTTGTAGCCAATTTGGTCTAAGTAGCAAGTTCTAAGCCAGCCAGGGCTAAAAAGGGGGACCCCATCTCAAAAGTCATATATACTATGGATGCATGATAAGGATGGACTATACTAGAAAAGCAAATGACAAGGGGTGCCGGGACAATCAGGGCAATCATTGTCTGGCCTTCTGGTGGAAGGGAATTGTGGCTAGGCTGAATAGACAGCTAAAAATGGACCAACGCCTGCATAGAAAGGATGGTTTGATGGAAACAAGACAATTGGTTAACAAGGATCCTGGGACAACCATCCAGTGTCTTTGGTTTGTGTGAAGGCCAGTGCTGGAGCATGAAGGGATGAATGATTGGAAATGAGTCTGTTGGTGGCTGCTACACACCCAGTTTCTCATCTCAGCATCTTCCTTCAGCGTGTACCACTGAAGGGCCAAGTTTACAGTGGGGATAACAATACCCAGACCCTTCTTTAGCTGGCTCGATATGGTCTGTCTTCTCTCTTGAGGCAGACTGGGTAACAAGCACTGTTCTCCAAGCATGGAAGAACTAGGTTTACCAGAACCTTCCCCTGGACTAACAAAAACAGAAATCTCAAGTTCCTAGTGGTACCAACCTTCCAGGCAAAGTAAGATCTGCTTGTAGCCGGGCGTTGGTGGCGCACACCTTTAATCCCAGCACTTGGGAGGCAGAGGCAGGTGGATCTCTGTGAGTTCAAGGCCAGCCTGGTCTCCAGAGTGAGTGTCAGGATAGGCTCCAAAGCTACACAGAGAAACCCTGTCTTGAAAAAACAACGGAAAAAAAATCTGCTTGTAGATCTCTTTGCCTTGAAAAGTTGTCTTCCTCTCTTGCCCCTTGGAGATTAAATAGTTTCAAACTGGTAGATGTGCAGGGATTGGGGAGGAAATGAAAACCTCACTATTCATGTTTGGAATTTTCAAAGACTTTTTAATTTTTAATTAATTTCAGTACCATACATTGTTATTACTTTTTCTGTACTAAGGCCTGGGTCTTCACAGATCCAAGCTGAGCCTTTGTCCTCTGTGGTCCCTTTATGAGAGGAATAAACCAGCCGACATGTTGTGAGCATCCAAACTTCAACTAGTGCCGCTCTGGAGTCTGAGCAACTCACGTTGCAAGCCTCCCAGGGGTTCGGGGCTTATCTTCTTTATCTCTTGTAAAGGGCCAAGCAGACTGTGGGTCTTCAACAAGTCATAAATAACACTGTATTGTATATCAATGGCATGTGCAGTCTGCTTGGGAAAAGCCGATTCTGATAAAAATCAAGTCCCAGCCATCACCCTGGCTTTGGGTTTCATCCAGCCGTGACCTCATGGGAAGACTTCGTGAAAATCGAGAGGGGAGATGTGCTTGTCTCGAATTTATTTCTCTGTCTGTACTGATGTCCCTGGGGTAGGAGGAGGAAGGTTTTTGGCAATAGGAGGATTTGGTTTTTTGGTTTTCGGTTGTTGTCCTTTTTTTGCATTTTAAATTTTTATTTTTTATTGTTGTGTGCACATGTGCAGGATGAGTGGACAGGGTACATGGCACAGTTCTCGTGTGAATGACAGAGGACAACTTTGTGGAATTGGTCCTCTGTTCCACCATTACATGGTTCCAGAGCTCAAACTGGGACCATGAGGCTTTGTGTGTGTGTGTGTGTGTGTGTGTGTGTGTGTGTGTGTGTGCCTTCTCAGCAGACTTTGTCTTGCTTTTAAATTTTGATTTTTATTCTTATTCTCCCCCTCCATCATGCATCAAGGGCACCAAGTTTATATGGCAAGCAATTCTGCCTGCAGAGCCATCTCCCCTATCCTGTTTTGCTTTTTTAAGACAAGGTTTCATGTAGCTGAGGACAGTCTTAAACACCCATACACCCATGATCTTCCTGCCTCTACTCCCATGTGCTAGGATTGCAGGTGTGTGCTACCACTTCCTGTTTATAGGGTGCTGGGGATTGAATGTCCATGCTCGGGCAAGCATGCTACCAAACTGGACCCCACCTCCTTTAGAGTCTTTTTCTGTCTCTGCACAGTTGGGTGCCTGATTGGCTGGTTAGCTTTGCATCACTGAGGGCTGAAACCAGAGCCTTGCTCATACTAAGCAAGCTCTCTGCCATTACACACACACACACACACACACACACACACACACACACAACATGATGCTGGGGTTTGATCCTGGGGCCTCATGCATGTCAGACAAGCACACTACCATCAAGCCACATCTCCAATCCTTATGTTTTGACACAGGGTCTTTTTTTTTTTCTTCTGGTTGTTTTTGAGACAGGGTTTCTCTGTGTGGCCCTGGCTATTCTAGAACTCATTCTGTAGACCAGACTGGTCTCAAACTTACAGAGATCTACCTGCTTCTGTCTCCTAGTGCAGGGATTAAAGGCATATGCCACCAGACCCAGCTTTTGATGTAGGATCTTGATAAGCACCCAAAGCTGACCTTGAATATACTCTATACCTCCAGTTAGGTCTTGAATTGGCAATCCTCCTGCCTCAGCCTCTCCAGTGGCTGGAATTACAAATCTATATGAATGAACCCTGCTGACTCCCCTGGTTGGACATTTAATTAGCCTTCCTTGAGTACCTGCTGAATAGGAGAGAGAGAGAGAGAGAGAGAGAGAGAGAGAGAGAGAGAGAGAGAATTTGCATATATGAAGTCCCCTTCACCACGTTTGCACTGACACTTGCCTTACACAAACACCTCATTTAATCATGTGGGCCATATAAAGTAGGGTCAGTGGTTAGCCATATTTTAAAGATGGGAAAGTAAAGAACTTAGTTAAGACCTTTGGAGTCATGTCTTCAAGCCAGAGAGACCTGTATTCACATGTCACACCTGCGGCTTACTCAGGAGCCTCAACTTACCCACTCATAAAATGGGTTTGATATCACCTACCTCGGAGATGAATAGCTCAGTCCAAAACATGAACATCTCATCTTTGGCACTTTCACCTAAGACTAACTGCTTGCTGTGGAAATAGTCACCATTCTCTGTATGAAGTGGCCTCAGGAGAGATGGATCTGAAACAAACCTTCCTGCTTTCCAAGTTGCCCTGCTCTGCCCTGCGTGGCTCAGTCTCCTGTTGAGGCCAGTTGCTGTATGTGTATTGCCAGGGATGCACAGTCCCTCGTATGGTTGAGCAGGGTTCAAGCCCCCAGTGGAGATTTGCTGAGCTGAGTCTTCAGCAATCTTATGCCATGAACCTGCAAAAATAGAAGGACCCACCAGGGCTCTTACCTGGTGGATTCTCACCATCCATTTGGAGGGGTGATATGCACATGATATGTGAGACATAAGGTGTTTGATTCTTGCCCAGATGGACCACATGAGGCTCTGTCTAAAAATACAAATAGGTGTCCATAGTGTGAGTTCTATACCAAGGCTCTCTGAAATTTTATTTTTTAGTGATCCTTGGACAGGAGGGATAGCCCTCAGAGATGGCCAGGGAGGCTTTCGTAGGATGCTTCAGTCATGACCCCTTTTTCACCTGCTCAGGAATTGTTCTTTGCAAAAGGGCCCAGCTAACCATAGCACCCACAGTTCTCTTGAATTATAGCTTGGGGTGCAAACTCTTACCCATCTCCAATTCTGTGAGCACACAGCCCCCCCCCCACTCCCTGGCTCCTGAAAATAACATATGTGGGCTTGCCAGTCTCTACTGTGAGAGTAGGGCATTCTCATCCAGACACCCACCCTTACCAGCAAGCACTATTTGAATCTCCTTCACAGCTCTTCCCCCGGGGCACTGGGGAAACTTACACAACAGAGGCAGGTGGATCTCTGTGAGTTCTAGACCAGTCTTGTCTATATAGTGAGATCTAGGCTAGCTGGGGTTACATAGTGAGACCCTGTATTCAGTCAAAACAAAAAGGTCTGAACCACGCAGCAGAGCAATTTTACCTAAACAATGGCTGGGACTACAGCTCAGTGGCAAGGCACTGATTTAGACTGCATGAGGCCCTAGGTTCCATCTCCAGCAGCAAAATCAAATAGAACAAATAATTAATGGATTAAATAAATCACATACAGCACACAGGCATGCTGAGACAGACAGACCCATAAAATAGACATCTAACAGAAAAGTAAGTACCAAAGGCTCTGACAGACATGTATAGACATATGCAAAAACACACACACACACACACACACACACACACACACACACACACACACACATACACACACACAGAGAGAGAGAGAGAGAGAGAGAGAGAGAGAGAGAGAGAGAGAGAGAGAGAGTTGACAGCAGCTATCTGTCCAGGTTACAGTTCTGTCTCCCTCCATGAAGCTAATCTCTGCCTCTCTGAACCCCAACACCCCCCTATCCCTTTCACCCCCAACCCCTGCATTCAGGAAGCTTGAGCCAGAACCTCCAGTTCTGCAGAGACCCCCTTCAGCCAGCGGTTTTATTTTTCCGAGTGCGGTTTGAAAGCAACATGGGGAGTAATGAGAGGAACTAATTCTACTCACTGTTCAACAAGCCGAGTACACGGTGGCAATGTGTGCAGCAGATGTGTGCTGGGGAGGTGGGTTCCATGCGGCCCGCTCTGCTCTGAATGTGAGAATTCATTCAAGAAGTCTGCAGATCCTCATCTTGACTCTTTTTGAGGGAAGGAGCAGGGAGCTCAAAATAGCACTTTGGGCAAGGTGTGACAGTCTCAGAGTGTGTCACAGCACAGGACTGTGCGATGATGTTAACTCCTCTTATTTATGTGCTGCCTCCATGCTGGCAACACCTTCCCTCCTGCCCAAGGCTTATTAAAAAATAAAATTCCAGAGAGCCTTGGTATAGAACTTACACTATGGACACCTATTTGTTTTCTTGGTATTTAGATAGTGCCTCATGTGGTCCATCCAGGCAAGAATCAAACTCCCTATGTAGCCAAGGTTGACTGAACTCCAGGTCCTCCCAAATGCTGGGATAACAAGTGTGTGCCACCATGCCTAGATTATTATTTATTTGAGACAAGATGAGACAGAACTCAAACCGACTGTGTAGCTCAGAGCTCAGGCTAGCTTTTAAATCTCCATCTTCTGGCCTCAGCCTCCTGAGTGCTGGGATTACAGGCATGTTTCTCTCTTCATGATTCTTGTTCATGCTTGTGACACTAGACCTTTGCCCTTTGCTCTCTATAGGTCTGCTTCAAGTCATTGACAAAGCCACCCTCTCTTGCTCCCAACTGAACTGCCCACTAAACATCTCCCGTCCTCTCCCTTCTCCCATCACTGATGTCTGAAGTCAAGGGTGCATTATTTTAATTTCTGGGGGACTTCTGTCGAAAGTCAGGATCTGTCCCCTTTGAGAGGCCACTTCAGCTAACCTAAAGCCCGAGATGAGCTGGACCCAGCCCCCAGGCTGCTTTGTTTGGCTCACAGCCTCAGAGCACTCTACATAATCTTTAATAGAAGCAGTTTTTAGAACCATGTCCTCAGGTTGAGTGGTGCAGTGGAGTGAGAAAGAGGGCACTGTTGTTGGGTGCAAATGCCTAGAATCTCAGTTCACAGGAGGCTGAGGCAGGAGGGAGAATTTGAAGCCAGACTGGGCTACACTGCAAGACCCTGTGAGAAGAGAAAGAAAAGGGAAGAGAAGAAAGAGGAGGGAAGGGAAGGGGAAGGGAGGGGAAGGAGGCAAAAGAGGAGAGGAAAGAAGAGGAGAAAAGAGAAGAGGAGAGGAGAGGAGAGGGGAGGGGAGGGGAGGAGAGGGAGGGAGGGGAGGGGAGAGGAGAGGAGAGGAGAGATGGGGAAGGGAGGGAGGGGGAGGGCAGAGTAGGGAAGGGAAAGGGGAGGAAGAGAAGTTCCAGATGAATGCTGAGTCTAACATCAGTCATTGCAGTCAGGCAGGCAGTTGGCCTTTGTGTCTCAGGACACATGCCCACCATCAGGGCTCTCCCTCTCATCACTGCTGAGGAGAGCAAGCTCGTGCATCTCTGGGCTCTGCCATTTCCCTAACCAACACCCATCTCCACATCCCATCTAGCCCCCTGCAAAGCCCTCTGCCTCCAGATTAGCGCAGTTGTGCATCTGTGGAGTAAATGTTTTGTTTCTCGACAGAACTGAATTTAAACATTTTCCATGTGGAAAAGAAATGGGCTCTATTAAAAGAAAACAAAAAGTCAATGTTGTTAATAAATAGCGTATGTGATAGGTTAGTCAGCATCCATGGCCCCAGAGGCCAACCACGTGGTCATTCTAGAGAAGCATGTTTCTGGATGATCCTATTAGCCTAGGCCAGATTGTATCCCCAGTTTCTATGGAGTAATCACACCTTCAAGCAAGGGATGAAATTGGGATGGTGCAATAGGCAGAGTACATACCAAAGCCTCCCTCAACCAAACACAGCATGGTGTGTGTGTGGGGGGGTGTCCTGTGGTACATTGATTTCAGCCTGTGTTTGATGTGGGCTTATTCGGTGCACAACCCCAGTCTGGGTCTTATAGCAGCCGAGGTCAAGTACAGAGCATTCTCTAGACTTCCCTGGGAACCCACATTCCACAGAGCACCCACACTAGCAAAATCCTCCCTGCTAGGAGTTTCTGAAGTGTCCAGCAAACACAGACACCAGCCCTGATGGCAGGATTAAACAGACATGGGAGAAATGGCATTCTAGTCCATCCACACAGTGTTCTAGTCCATCCTCACAGTGTTCTAGTCCATCCTCACAGTGTTCTAGTCAAGCCTCATGCTTGCAAACACATACAGGTGAGAGCTTGAGTCTTCTCAACTCTGAGAAGTTTGACTGAGGCAAATCATCAGTCGAGAAAGTGACTTGCAATTGCACACTCACTGTAGAACTTAAACTATCTGAGGGACCCTCTTAGATGTGAGGGTGGCATCCAACACACAGGGGATGCTCAATCAATATTTGTCAAAGGAATGTATCCAAATATCTACTAAGAACATTCTAGAGCAGACACTCTGCTAGGGACTTAGACACTGAACAGATTCTTAAAAGTGAGGAAGAAGCTGGGCACAGACGTAGGATGCCCTTGGAATCCAGCACTCCAGAAGCCTGGTCTACACTATGAAGCCCTATCTTGTGAAAGAGGGGATTTTTGTTTGTTTGGTTGTTTGTTTGTTTAAGGGAAAGGAATTGGTAGGTTAGAAAGTTCTACACAGTGTGGCAGCTACAAAACCCACGGGGCAGCATGAACAGATTAAGGACTTTGGAGGATGTGGCATCTCAGCTGAGATGATCAGAGGACCTGGTGTCAGAAAGGGATAGTGGAGAGAAGAGCAGCAAGCAAGGGGGTGAGGAAAGGCTCCTTGAGATGCAGTCACCATGGGGACACACATAACAATTGCACACATCAAAGAAATATCCATCAAGCCAGACCATGATGGGAGACACCAGTCCAGTCAGGACTTGCAAGCAACCCAGAAACCATGACTAGGGGTTCCACACTATCCCTTCCAAGCCCTCCTTCCAGAAAAAAAAAAAAAAAAAAGACATATTGCCTTTATTAACTGCACCAGCCACTCACCTCTGACGGCATTTAGTTTTCAGATG
This sequence comes from Cricetulus griseus, assembly GCF_003668045.3. NCBI lineage: Eukaryota > Metazoa > Chordata > Mammalia > Rodentia > Cricetidae > Cricetulus > Cricetulus griseus. The sequence goes on from NC_048597.1 coordinate 99,389,241, forward strand.
TAGAACACAAGGACCACCGGTATCTCCAATTTACAAATTAAACAATGGAGGATCCAGATGCTGAGTGGCTCCTGATACAGGGTCATAAGACTGAGCCACACAGTACCAAGGTTGGATAGCAAGGAGAGATGCTGGAGAGGGCTGGTGAAGAAAGGGGTAGAGTGAGATGGGGGAGTTGGGAGCAGTCCTCTACATACACAGGACTTCCTGACTGACAAGTACAAAAGGGCTGGGTTACTAAGATGAAGTGAAGGAAGAGAGGCTGAATGACAGCGTCATTCTCTACTACTCAGCCTATGCTGACTGTGGAGACCAACCAAGGTGATGTGACCCATCGTATAAGATGCACCTCGGTTTCCTGGATTCCTCCTCTCCTCTAGTCCAGAGATCTACAGTTTAAACTATGAAGAATCAAAGACAGAGTCAAAGGAGAAATATGGGTACCTTCTAATAATATGTTTATTATCTATATTTTAGTCATGCTTGTCAAAAAAGAAAAGAAAAAAAAGAAAAGAAAAAAAAAAAAAAAGCTCAAACAAAGGATTTGGAGCCAATGGTGATTCACTTGAACTGAGACTTATGGGTAATAGGTAAAGATGAACTCATTGAAGGAACTTGAATAGATCTCTTTCCTAATTGGCTCTGACAATTGACTTTTGACTTTTTCTTTTAAAAGGGGAGGCGGCAGACTAGAGAGATAGCTGGGGCTGGAGAGACAGCTCAGTGGTTAAGAGAACTGGCTGATCTTCCAGAGGACCAGGGTTTGATTTCAAGCATCAACATCTAGAGGTTCCCAACCACCTGTAACTCCAGCTCCAGGGGGTGGGGGGTTGGGGTGTTCTACGCCCTCTTCTGGCCTTTTCAGGCACTGCACTCACACCCACATACACATGAATAAAAATGAAAAAATGTAAATTTTATTTATTTTATTGTGTAAGCATCTTGCCTGCATATGTATCTATACAGACCCCTGGCAACCACAACACAGAGGCCCCACTCAAGGCTGGAACATTTTGGCAACTGAGCCAGGCAGGCTCTAAAGCAAGAGGTCACTCACTGCAAGATCTCTTGCATCAACTCTGCAGATCCTCATATGGGCTCTACCGTGCCTCATCGTGGTCCCTTGGATGAATCCCAACATCTGTATCTCATAAGCAAACACAAGAGTGTCCTTCCATGGGCATCCTTTAAGAAGAACACTGGGGTAGAGGAGCAGGTATCTGGTCTCACTGCAGCTTGATATATGATGGCTGGCTGATATCCTTGGGATGCCTCCCTGTATCTGAAGAGAGACAATGGAGGAGGATTGGATGAGGGTGGGGGAGAAAGCAGGGTGGAGGGACTGGGAAAAGGGAAGGGAGGGAAAGCTTTGGTTAGGATATAAAAACAAGAATTTAAAAAGAAATTTAAGAAGGAAAGAAACAGGACACAATCACAATCTAGACAGAGCCAAACATACCTGAAAATCATGTAAATACCTCAATGCCCAACTATCTGGGATAAAAAGAAGAGGAGGAGGAAGCAAGATGTTGGTGGCACACACCTTTAATCCCAGCACTTGGGAGGCAGAGCCAGGTGGATCTCAGTGAATTCAAGGCCAGCCTGGTCTACAGAGAGAGTTCCAGGACAGCCTCCAAAGCTTCAGAGAAACCTTGACTCCAAGCACACACACACACACACACACACACACACACACACACACACAAACACTCCTCTAGATGACCCAGTGTCCACTCCAATGTATTGTTCAAGAAATTATGAGAGAAGGTAATAGAATCTGTACCTGTTCAAACAAAGTCTATTTTAATGCAAACATTAAAAATGACCCCAGCATTTAGGAAGTGGAAGTCGGATGACAAGGAGTTCAGGACTAGCCTGTACTACAGGAGACACTGTCTCAAAAAACAAAGGAAATGGCTCAGTGGATAAAGACACTTTGCACCAAGCCTGATGAAGTGAGTTCAATCACTGAGGTCCACAGAGTAGAAGGAGAGAACCAACTACCAGAAGTTGTCCTCTAACCCCCTCCAGTTCATTGTGCCAGACACACTAAGCTCACAGTTGGGCCTGTCTGTTACCTGCCAGTCATGTGAACAACTTGACTTCCCTAAGAAAAGTGGGGATCTGAAACTACCATCTTCATGCTCCTTCAAGGTCAACAAGCACCCACAGAGACTTTCCAAACAGCCCCGTCAGTGGTGTGCTCTAGGGCTGTGCACACAGGCTTGGGGAAAAGGGAGCACGAAAACCTGAATCATTTAGCACTCAGCCTCAGAAGACAATGGGTGACATTGTAGGTTGAGGAGGCTAAAACCTGAGAGCCCTGGGGACCTGGCCACATCTCTCTCATCATCGGGTCTGAAAGCCACATTGCTTCACTTCCCCTGGTCGCTGCAAATTCCTCCTGCTTATTAAGCAGGTAAGACTGGTCCTTTTTATGTAAAAACAATAGGCTCTCTGCCTGGCTGGGCTGAAGCCTAACAGAAAATAAAAAATTCAGCAGTTTGGAGTCTGTCACCTCCAACGTACATCTGGAAAGCATTTTCTGTTGATATAAAAATGGATGGAAGGTATATGTGCTTATGAAGCTGGGGTATTGATCAGAAAAACTCTGAGGAGTGAGGGCCACTCAGATCTCAATACCAGCCTCCAGAATGGACTATGGAATGACTCTAGGGCTAGTTTATTCAAATCGAGGCCAAATGCTGGCTGAACATGGCCTTATCCATACTCTTCTCTTCATCAGCCACCATTTCCGGATCCCTACCAAAGCCAAATTCCATCCCATTACCCCCTACTGCCATGAAGCAGATCAACTAAAAACCTGGTGATCCCAGCCTTCTCTGGTCCCATTTCTCACTTTATTCAAAGCCAGGGTTCTGACCTGAGGAACTAGCAGGAACAGTCGGTAAAGTGCTTGCTGTACAAGTCTGAGGCGAACCTGGTCTACCTAGAGAGTTCCAGGCCAGCCATGGCTATATAATGAGACTGTGTCTTGAAGAAGAGGAAGAGAAAGAGAAAGAAGAAAGTAAAAAAGGAAAAGGAAAAAATATTTTTTAGGTTTAAAATTTCTATTTTTAAAACTGGATTTTATTTCTTCCTTGAATCTCTGCATCCTTCTTGAATTCTCTGCATCCCTGGGTTTGGTCGCTTGCTGGTTGGTTGGTTGGTTGGTTGGTTGGTTGGTTGGTTGGTTGGTTAGTTGGCTAGTTGATTGGTTGGTTAGTTTGTTGGTTTGTTGGTTAGTTGGCTGGTTGATTGGTTAGTTGGTTGATTGGCTGGTTGGTTGGTTGGTTGGTTAGTTGATTGTCTGGCTAGTTGGTTAGTTGGTTGGTTGGCTGGCTGGTTGGTTATTGGTTAGTAGGCTAGTTGATTGGTTGGTTTTTGAGGTAGTTTCATGAAGCTTGGATTAGCCTTAAAATCACTATGGAGTAGCAACTGGCCCCTAGAAATCACTATGGAATGGCGGCTGGTCCCTTGCCTCTATCTCCAAGTGCTCAGATTCCAGGTGTGAGCCAGCACACCAAGCTCTACAACTTTTTAATAATCTTAAAAACATATTAACCATTAGGATTATTGTCAGATACCCCTATCCCACCCACTGGATGATACGCACTCAGGTCCCCTATCTGAAAACACTATTTTAACAACTTGTAAGTATGTGTTTTGTTTTCTCTTGGTTTTCAGCCACTTGATGCTTTTGCTATCATACTTCATAATTTTTGGTTGGATGTGTGAAAGATGGTTGAGGTACTTGCTGCTAGTCACATCCTTCTGAAGGTATAAGAGGGAGATAGAACAGTACTAAGCCATTTATAGATGAGGATTCCTGGATTGGATAGGACTTTCTAGAGCAATGTTGGCTTTATTCTTTTTGTTTTGTTGTTTTATTTTGAGACAAGGTCTTTCTATATATAGTCCTGGTTGGATTGGAATTAACAATGTATTCCAGAATGACCTTAAAGTCACAGAGATTCTCCTGCCTCCACCTCCCAAGTTCTGTGATTAAAGATGTACACCCCTGTACCTGGCAGCCTTACTCTTAAGATCTGGCATTTGCACCAGGCATGATGGCATACATTTGAATCCCAGCTTTAAGCAGGAAGTGGGAACAAGGAAGAAGGTTAATGAATGAAGATTGACAAGAACTCCAACTCAGCATGAGTTCCAACTCCAGCAAGATACCCTCTGACCTCCACACATGCACTGTGGCATTCATGTGTGTGTGTGTGTGAAAACTAAGTGTAAGAAAATTCTAGAATATAGATGTTAGGGCTAGAAAGGGATCCTGGTCATCTAGGAAAAATAAAGCCACTTTATTCCTGTGAAATCTTGGCTACATCAAGAAGCCCCAACTTAAACATGGAAATGAGGAGGAGCAAGTCCTGTACAGGGATGTCCCTGTCTCCACAGCTTCACAAGCACCCAGCTCTCAGGGCATGGAGAACAGCCTCATTCCAAGTGATCTAAAACCCTTTTCCATCCGGCTCCACTCCTCTGCCCACCAACAGACAGCTACCAGGCCTCCTGCCCAGGAACTCCACGGGTGCCAAGGCAATGCTGGCACTGATCATAGCTCGCTCCACAGGCCTGGGAAAACATGGAGCCTCAACATCACACTCATTTCCCTGTTGCCAGCACAACAATAAAATGCACTTCCCAGGGAGCAGGGGGAATTAATTACTTGAACGTTTATTAAGTGCTTTGAAGATGAATGTGTGAAGTGCTCACTTTTTTCCTTCCTTGCCCTCGGGTTTTCCTGAGCAGGACAAGGAGCCTGTAACAGCCAAGTCCACACCTTGCATGGAAAGTTCAGGGAATTTCTTAAGGGTACAGAAATGTATTAAGTCTCCTGGAGTCAGCTGTGTAGGCTCCAGATAGAAGAAAACTGCTCCCAGAATGGTTTGGTCAGGTTCCCCAGTAACAAGTTGGAAGTTTGCACTGAGATGTTGGCCTGGCTTCTTCTTCATCTCCAGCGAGTATCTGTCACATCTCCTGTGTGCCCTGGAGCACATCAACAAAGAAAACTGAAGTGTCCTCCAACATAGAATTCATAGTCCACTGGAGAGTCAGCAGAGTAGACACAATAAACAAGAAAGACAAGTTTCACCGCACACATGTAATTCGTGGGCTAGTGAGGCATGGTGAGGAGGCGATGAATCCGAGAAGGGAAGGTAGAAGATGCAGCCAGGTGTGGTGGTGCATGCCTGAATCCCAGTGCTGAGAGCCTGAGGCAGTAAGATTGCCAGGGATTCAAGGCCAACCAGGAATATAGGATATAGATAGCAGATAGATAGATGATAGACACACACATACATACATACAAACATACATACATACATACATTGGTAGATAAACAGATGATAGAGAGACCCTGTTGAAAGAGAGAGAACAAATGATATAAAAGAAAAGAGAAAGCCCCATCTGGTGAAGGGTGATCAGACAAAAGAACATTTGAGTGAAAACATGGAGGGAGGAAGAGGAAGCCACAAAGATATACAAGGATAAAGCTTGGTGGGTGGGGATGGGTGGGTGATGGAATTGAAGCAGAAACTTATTGAGAGAGGAACATGGAGTCCTGCGTGTCTGTGGTGAAGAAAATTAAGAGAATGAAGAAACAAGACAGGATGGGTAATGGTGGGCATGGAGCACACATTCACCTGACTGGGCATGGAGGGGGATTGGTGGAGGAGGGATGGACATGTGTGTGCATAGATGGGTTAGTGGGTGGGCAGGTAGACAGAAGGTTGGATGAATAGATAGGTTGGTGGATGGATGAATGGATATGTGGATAGACGGACGGCCAGGTGGTGGGTGGGTAGATGGATAGATAAATGTATGGATGGATAGATGTATACATGGATGGGTGGGTGAATGGATGCATGATTGGGGGGGGTCTGGTTTTGTTTTCATTTTTTCCTGGAACCCACTACATAATTTAGGATGGTCTCAAACTCATGACCAACCCACTGTCTCAATCTCCCAAAAGATGGGCATATAGACATGAGCCACAATACTGGGTTGGTGGAAGTTTTAACAGAAGTCATCAGGCTGGGCGTTAGTGGCACACACCTTTAATCCCAGCACTCAAGAGGCAGAGGCAGGCAGATCTCTGTGAGTTCGAGGCCAGCCTGGTCTACAGAGCGAGTTCCAGGACAACCTCCAAAAGCTACACAGAGAAACCATGTCTCAAAAACAAAAACAAAACAAAAAACCAGAAGTCATCAGGGTTTTGCTTGCAACTTAACTACTTTACTTCTAATGAAGGCAAAATATGATTGTTCAGGATACTGAGCCCAGGATCAGCACTTAGGTCTCTCCTGCCCTCCCCTCTCCATCCTGCCACACATTTATAGTAGACATTGTTTCTCTAAAGCTCTGAGGGGTAAAATGCAGGTAAAAGAAACAAAACCCAAAGCCTCCCTGATTTTCTCTCATTTCAACATATTCACCATGGAATCATTTTTCCTATAACAGCCCCAGCTTTAAGTTTCTGAGATGGAAGCAGTGGTCCTGTGTCAGAACAATGTGAGCATATAGGGATGGAGAAGGCCCTGCTGAGAAGCCGCCATGTTGGAAGGTGGCATCCTCAAGCTCATGGAAGGAGACTGTTCTAAGAAGATCTGAGAATGAAGAGAGGTCAGGGTAGTCTAGGAAGTGGGCACTGAAGGGGGAGGGGACAGCCTTGCCCTCCTTTGTCCTCAGCACTTGCAGAAGTTTGGAGTAGTTCCTGAGAAGGCACTGAGACCCTCCCGCAAGTTGGCCACGGACTCTCAGCCTGCTCAAGTACAAAGACAATTTTAAAGGAAATTCTGACTGTGACAAAAACCAAGGTCCCCTGGAGTTTCAGAGTTCTGTCACCGTCCAGTTCTGTCTGTCCCCAGATGGAAAAGATAATGAGTTGACTGGTCTCTGTGATTTCTTCAAAGATTTTAGATACAAATAAATTTTTGTTGTTGGTCTAAAAAACAAAAGCAAGGGCCTTGAGTATCCCAACATGGCCTCAAATTTCTGACAATGACCTTGAACTCCTGACCCTCCTGTCTATCTCCCAGGTCCAACGACTACAGGAACATACCACACCTGGTTAAAGCTGTTGGTTCTGAGACATTCTTGCTATGGATCCCAGGCCTCAAACTCCAAGCTTGAGATGTCTGGATTCTGCTTTATAGACACCCATGATTGCGAGATTTTTTTAGAGCTTGATGTAACTTATTTAACTACTTACCCATTTTTTATTTTGCTGTTGTTTGATAGACACTGAAGTCCATGGGCTGAAGTCCTTGCTTCCCTGTTAGTCCCTGTACTTGAGGCACCAACAGGGTGACAGCCACAAGTGGACATTTAACCAGATCCTGCATTTTATGAAAGGGAAGATGACTTCTTTAATGCTTACACTCAGAGAGCTAACACTGAATTGTATGTTCAAGGCCAGCCTGGAC